>NC_084512.1:13960717-14260717 GCF_024500385.1 Phyllopteryx taeniolatus
TGGAACTCGGCGCACACATCAGTCGTGACAATACGGTACTTTTTTAAAATCAGGAATGATTCTGTCGATTTTGTCTAAATTGTACAAAAATCAGCAGAAAATAAGGACGATATGCTCTTCAATTAAGCCTCTTTGCAGTTTGCCATGTTACACAGATAGCACTTATGGCTACAACAAATTCTGCGCAAAATGACTAGTAGAGAATAAAGACCATGAGATATCTACATGTTTTGTATGTCTTACCAAGCCACATAATAAAAAGTTGGTTACCTTCATTGGAATCCTATCTTGTAATGTTGAAAAATGGAGGTCTGTAGTCATTTATTGTTTCAATAAAAAAAAAAAACATTTCCCTTCATTTTGTCACTGTGTTTTTTATTAACTAACCAACTACACATACAGTGGGTTCAGAAAGTATTCAGACCCCCTTAAAGTTTTCACTCTTTGATATATTGCAGCCATTAGCTAAAATCATTTAAGTTAATCGTTTTCCTCATTAATGTACACACAGCACCCCATATTGACAGAAAAAAACGGAATTGTTGACATTTTTGCAGATTTATTAAAAAAGAAAAACTGAAATATCACACAGCCATAAGTATTCAGACCCTTTGCTCAGTATTTAGTATAAGCCTCCTTTTGAGCTAATACAGCCATGACTCTGTTGGGGAATGATGCAATGAGTTTTTCACACATGGATTTGGGGATCCTCTGCCATTCCTCCTTGCAGATGGTTTCCAGTTCTGTCAGGTTGGATGGTGAACATTGGTGGACAGGCATTTTCAGGTCTCTCCAGAGATGCTCAATTGGGTTTAAGTCAGGGCTCTGGCTGGGCCATTCAAGAACAGTCACGGAGTTGTTCTGAAGCCACTCCTTCGTTATTTTAGCTGTGTGCTTAGGGTCATTGTCTTGTTGGAAGGTGAACCTTGGGCCCAGTCTGAGGTCCTGAGCACTCTGGAGAAGGTTTTCGTCCAGGATATCCCTGTACTTGGCCGCATTCATATTTCCTTCGATTGCAACCAGTCGTCCTCTCCCTGCAGCTGAAGAACACCCCCACAGCATGATGTTGCCACCACCATGCTTCACTGTTGGGACTGTATCGGACAGGTGATGAGCAGTGCCTGGTTTTCTCCACACATACTGCTTAGAATTAAGGCCAAAAAGTTCTATCTTGGTCTCATCAGACCAGAGAATCTTATTTCTCACCATCTTGGAGTCCTTCAGGTGTTTTTTAGCAAACTCCGGGCTTTCATGTGTCTTGCACTGAGGAGAGACTTCCGTCGGGCCACTCTTCCATTAAGCCCCGACTGATAGATGGCTGCAGTGATGGTTGACTTTCTAGAACTTTCTCCCATTTCCTGACTGCATCTTGGGAGCTCAGCCACAGTGATCTTTGGGTTCTTATTTACCTCTCTCACCAAGGCTCTTCTCCCCCAATTGCTCAGTTTGGCCGGACGGCCAGCTCTAGGAAGGGTTCTGGTCGTCCCAAATGGAGGCCACTGTGCTCTTAGGAACCTTAAGTCTAGCAGAATTTTTTTTGTAACCTTGGCCAGATCTGTGCATTGCCACAATTCTGTCTCTGAGCTCTTCAGGCAGTTCCTTGGACTTCATGATTCTCATTTGCTCTGACATGCACTGTGAGCTGTAAGGTCTTATATAGACAGGTGTGTGGCTTTCCTAATCAAATCCAATCAGTATAATCAAACACAGCTGGACTCCAATGAAGGTGTAGAACCATCTCAAGGATGATCAGAAGAAATGGACAGCACCCGAGTTAAATATATGAGTGTCACAGCAAAGGGTCTGAATACTTATGGCTGTGTGCTATTTCAGTTTTTCTTTTTTGATAAATCTGCAAAAATTTCAACATTTCAGTTTTTTTCTGTCAATATGGAGTGCTGTGTGTACATTAATAAGGAAAAAAATGAACTTAAATTATTTTAGCAAATGGCTGCAATATAGCACTGGAAAATTTAAGGGGGTCTGAAAACTTAACGCACCCACATGTACAGTGTGTGGTCTAATGCATAGATGCCACAGTACTTCTCACATCTCTCTGTGAAATAGTGCACCACCCGCGCATGTCTCATAGATGACTTATGGCGCCGTCTCCCATCTCTTGTGTGCATGTTGGTTTCCGTCTGCGCAGAACATTCTGTTATTTTGGTACCCTAACAGTCTGTGCTCTCTGTTTGAGATTTTAAATCATTTGCACGGAATTATTATTGATTCAAAACCTCACTTGATGGACATTGCCGGCATTAAATACCATTTGCTGACACTTTTGCCAATATTTGGATGACTCCCATCAGAAAATTAAACACACATTTTCCCCTGCTTTTGAATTATGCGTATGTAGTAGTAGTGGTAGTAGTAGCAGTAGTGGTAGCATTTTCCAGCGGTATCCAGGAAGCTTGTCCAACAATTGTGTAATATACTTTAGATCACATGTCATGCAACCTTTTACTTTGATTTATGACTATTAAAAACGTTGCAACTTCCCCTCATGGAAAAGGCCATGTCTTGACAATATGAAAGACCATGTCTTTTAAAATCCTCTTATATGGGAAAAACACATTTCATAAGATGCCATAAATTGGAAAACCTATAAATTAGGCACTGTGTTAACTTATTGCCTAAGGACTCTTCTGGTAAATCTTCCACACAAGATCACATCTATGCAAACTCAGTTTTTTTTGTTTTTGTTTTTTTTAAAGTTCAAAATTCAATGAAGTCACAGCTGGTAACCCGGCATGACCCCTGCAAATACATTGAAACAGTGCTCAAAAATATCTGACCTGTGACCCTTGATAGCCAATTGTTGTCATCTTCGCTCAAGTTAGCCTCAGTGAACAAAGGTTGGAGGTCGTTGAGGTGGAATGTGTTGGATTACAGATGCTTGCTGTATGTACATCGGTAAAATGATGTCAAGACTTTAGTTTGTGCTTTAACACAGTAAGTAGCATGTCAAGTCTGTTGCTGATCTCAGTAATGAAGCTGCTCGCTGACCTTTTTAACTCCTCAGCACATTTTGCAGCAACCCAGGTGCACAACCCAGACCGTGACGCGATTCTAGATTACGGTCAGTGAACAAGAGGTCATGGTGAAAAGACGGCTCTGAGAAGACTCAAAAATGAGTGTTAGATTATTGTGAGTTAATACGACAATAACAATGGGGAACAATTTGAAAAAAACATTCTGTTGAGTTAGATTTTTATGCTGATTAAAGCTAAAATTGGCATGCTGATTCCAAAATTGCAGTCAGTTTTTTTTTTCTAGCACGTCAAGTTTTTTTCTCCACAGCTTACCCTCCAGATAAGCAAAATTCCACTGATTAACTTTAGTAAGACTTGCCAGCTGATTATGATTGGACTCATCTACAGTTACGTGGCAACTTGTTTGTGCAGTCACAATTGTGACAGTGCGGTGAGAGGTGTGTGCAGCTCCCAATAGGTCAGTACTATCAATATCTGCAAACAGAAAGCTAGCATAGTAGGAATTCAGAGGATTTGTGCCATATCCTTTATAAAACATAATAGTGTTAAATAAACATTGCAGTCATGCCTGTTTCTTTTATATTTCATTCTATGTCAATATTTGAAAAGTTTTATAAAACAAACACATCTGTTAAGTACAGTATTTTTCATATTTTGTAAGAAAACGGTTATGTATAGTTCAAAAACTTGATGTGATAGAGAATAACTGAGGTCAGTGTTGGATTCCGCACCCAAAAGTTAGTTAAAAATAACTGTCAGATCTAACTCAACAAAAATTGTGTTCCCCTGTGTAATCGTTGCATTTTGGAAAACAACAGTGGGTAGGGGTTGAACAGATTTGTCGACAAGTCGACTTCACTACTATGTTTTTTGTTTATTTGCCCACGGTGAGAGGCGCTGAGCAGGTGTGGTATACTTATTGTTCCCCGGCTCTGCGCCTATACGTTGGGGTTCACCCCGGTGGACGAGAGACTGTTGTTTGTGCCTATGCACCAAACAGCAGTTCAGGGTACCCACCTTTTTTGGAGTCCTTGGAGGGGGTGTTGGAGAGCGCTCCCGCTGTGGACTCCATCGTTCTGCTGGGGGACTTCAATGCTCACGTGGGCAACGACAGTGAGACCTGGAAGGGCGTGATTGATAGGAACTTGGACTTCTTGGACTTGTGTGCTCATCATAGATTTACCATAACGAACACCATGTTCAAGCTTAAGGGTGTCCACACGTGCACTTGGCATCGGGACACCCTAGGTCGCAGTTCGATGATCGACTTTGTGGTTGTGTCATCGGACTTGTGGCATGTCTTGGACACTCTGGTGAACAGAGGGGCAAACTGATCACCACCTGGTGGTGAGTTAGCTCCGATGGTGGGGGAAGATACCGTTCCGACGTGGCAGGCCCAAACACTGTCAGAAGGAGTTTCAATTCCCACCTTGGACAGAAGTTTGCTCTTGTTCCGGGGGAGGCGGGGGACATTGAGTCTGAGTGGACCATGTTCCGCGCCGCCATTGCTGAGGGGGCCGAACGGAGCTGTGGCCGTAAGGTGGTCGGTGCCTGTCGTGGCGGCAATCCCCGAACCCGTTGGTTGACACCGGTGAGGAATGCTGTCAAGCTGAAGAAGGAGTCCTATCGGGCCTTTTTGGCCTGTGGGACTCCCGAGGCAGCTGATGGGTACCGGCTGGCCAAGCGGAATGCAGCTTTGGTGGTCACAGAAGCAAATGCTCGGGCATGGGAGGAGTTCGGTGAGGCTATGGAGAAAGACTTCCGGAAGGCTTCGAGGAAATTCTGGTCCACCATCTCCACCATCTACTGTCTCAGGAAGGGGAAGCAGTGCACCATCAACACTGTGTATAGTGTGGATGGGGCGGTGCTGACCTCGACTCGGGACGTTGTGAGTCGGTTGTAGTATTTTAATTTTAATTATTGACTCCTCAATTCCACCGACACACCTTCCCATGATGAAGCAGAGTCTGGGGTCACTGAGGTGGGCGCTCCTATCTCTAGGGTTGAAGTCACCCAGGTGGTTAAAAAGCTCCTCGGTGGCAAGGCCCCGGGGGTGGTTGAGATTCGCCCAGAGTTCCTAAAGGCTCTGGATGTTGTGGGGCTGTCTTGGTTGACACGCCTCTGCAACATCTCATGGACATCGGGGACAGTGCCTCTGGATTGGCAAACTGGGGTGGTGGGGGACCGGAGGGTGTGTTCCAACTACAGGGGGATCACACTCCTCAGCCTCCCTGGTAAGGTCTATTGAGGGGTGCTGGAGAGGAGGGTCCGTCGGGAACTCCACATTGAGAGGAGCCAGATGAGGTGGCTGGGGCAACTCATTAGGATGCCTCCTGGTCGCCTCCCTGGTGAGGTGTTCCGGGCACGTCCCACCGGGAGGAGACCCCGGGGACAACACAGGACACGTTGGAGAGACTATGTCTCCCAGGTAGCCTAGAATCGCCTCGGGATCCCCCCGTAAGAGCTGGATGAAGTGGCTGGGGAGAGGGAAGTCTGGGCATCCCTGCTCCCGCGACCTGACCTCAGATAAGCGGAAGAAAATGAATGGATGGATGGCTACAGTATTATAGTTCAGGAACGGCAACAGGCGAGTCGAAAGTCCTCTACTGAACACAAGACCATCCGGTTTGTTGAAGAGAAACACATGCAGGACTCTCACTAATTACAAAAAAACTACAATTAGCATAATGGTGAGTCACATTTTTAATAATTTCTTTTTATTTGTTTCTTTGCCTGTCGGTCTCTAAATATGTCATTACATGAAACTGGTCCGTGATGCAAAAGAGGTTGGGTACCACTGTACTGTGCTTAAAAAATATCAATGATGTCATTGATTAATCGACTTTCAGTTGACTTTCATCACATTGTAGCCGACGACAAAAAAAATCTCTGGTCGTTCAACCGCTAACAGGGGGTCATGATGTTCAATTGGCCTTCAAAAATGAGGGGGGAAAAACAGCAGTATACATGGCATGTCTATTTGTGTAACTGCTTGACCACAGATTTTTTTCCTTTTGATTATTTTTTTGGGGTGGGTATATTTGGGTTTAAATTTCCCTTATGTAAGTAATCCTCCTCCCCTTGTCATTGTAAATGCAAGTTTTGTTGGAAAATGCATTACTAAACTCATTGTCTTAAGGATCACAAGAACAACACTGTGGCACATCATTTTTGTTTTGGTTGAACTCACGTGTTTTACAGACATTAGTTGAGGCGTTTACACATAATTATTAACTGTGTTGTTTAAAAAAAACTTTCACAAATATTTGTGTTTTCAGTCTCCAAAATATTGTAGTTGTGTAGAATGATAAAAGCAACACGTCCCCCCACCCCCATTTTCATCTCCACAGTGTCCCAAAACTGGTGTAATACATGCATGTGTGGTCAGCACCGAATTGCAGTATAATCAGTTGTTGGAATCCTCCTCAGACTGCTGTTGGCTAAACCATCTGCTTGCCCGCTGAAGATTTGTGTGCCTCAAAAAGCATTAGAGTGTGCATGAGAAGTACAGTATGGTGGTCCGTTGTTGAGCTCAGTCTGTTTCATATCACTAATTGGCAGATACTGTAGTACCCCCGCATTCCTACTGTTTGTATGTTTTAAAAAGATGCTCCACAGCAGACCTTGAGATTTATCTAATTGGAGACTTTAATCCTTAATTGGATAAAGTGATATTTGGTAGAAATGTTGGTGTTCATAATCGAACCCACACTATGGGGTACTATAATGAAGTATAGAGAGTGATAATAACTTGAAAATTAAAAAAATAACTAATGTAGTGTAGTCAACTGCAATAATTATCAGGGTGCGACAATTAATTTCAAAGTATTTTAATGAGTGTGCTATAAGTACAGTCCATTTGCACATTTTCCCTGCTAGCTAGTATAAGTCAATTCTATAGAATATATAATAACAGTATATAAACCTCCCGTCAAACTGCTGCTTTCACTCAGTGCTGGGATGAGAGCTCCTCTGCTGACTGTTAAAAATGAGGTAATGCTTCCTTTTACTAAGAAATATAGCAGTGATTGCATAAACATGTGTATGTGTCTCTGTGTGTGCGCGCGCGTGTGTGTGCTGCATCCACATCTTTGTGTGAGTTTACATGTGTGCGAGCTTCTAGGAAAATGGCAGATTTTCAAGTAGGATTAACTCTCGTTACAATGTGCTGTAAATTATTGAATATGCGCATGCAAAATATTAGCGCCCCAATTTTTCTGCATCTAAAGCACTTGTTCAATGCTCAATTTTAATTATTGACCGTTTAAGAATACCCCAGCATGTAAAATCAAAACAGCTTACCACTATTTTCAATATATGATGGCTATAGTACAGACAGTGGTGTGATGCAGTTGTTTATGCTCTGAAATTAATTTCAGTATGGCTCAATTTTGTGCAGTGCGTGCTTTGATACGGGATTAATTGCACTGTGGGAATAAAATTTGAAGGATGCAAAATTATTGTAGTAAACATACAAACTACAAATCCTCTATGTTGCATGTTACTTGTTATATTGTCGAAATTGAATTAATCAGCCTATTATTATTACTACTCCAATATGATGCCACTATCTAGCTGTTTGCATAGTGTTTCATTTTGTATATTTGTTTCTCTTTATGTAGCACAAATTAAAGAGGGACAGTTCTTGAGATGGTTGCATTTGCAATGTTGCTAACAGGTTTGGGGCTTATTATGGAGAATAAACCCAAAGTTTAATTACATTTTACACTGTGAAAAAGCTCAGCCTGACTAAAGTATGTAAAATCAAAAACTCAAAAAGTCAAAACTCTCCAAGGGGGAGTTTGAATCTGTGGTGCTAGTTGTCTCTAAAAGACCATTCATGCAATGTGGTGCTTGAACCACAAACAATTAAATGACATTTTCTGTTGTTTATTCCATAGCTGCTGACCGGGACTCTGGATGGGAAGATAAGCCTGTTTGATACTCGCAGTGGGCACCGTCTGTCACGTATCACGTAACATGTACAACATGGCCGTGTAATCACAAGCAGCTTCTGCGAAGGTCATAGAAGTCCAACCTGGCCATTATTTATTTACAGAAAATGATCATATATTGTTACACTGAACAAAAATATAAACGGAACACTTTTGTTTTTGCTCCCATTTTTCGTGAGGTGGACTCCAAGATCTAAAACTTTCTACATACACAAAAGGCCATTTTCCTCAAATATTGTTCACAAAACTGTCTAAATCTGTGTTAGTGAGCATTTCTCCTTGTCGAGATAATCCATCCCATCTCACAGGTGTGGCATATCAAGATCCTGATTAGACAGCATGATTACTGCGCAGGTGTGTCTTAGGCTGGCCACAATAAAAGGCCAATCAAATGTGCAGTTTTATCACACAGCACAATGCCACAATTCTAAGGGAGCATGCAATTGGCATACTGACTGCAGGAATGTCCACCTGAGCTGTTGCCCGTGAATTGAATGTTCATTTCTCTACTATAAGCCGTCTCCAAACGCGTTACAGACAATTTGGCAGTACATCCAACCGACCTCACAACCTCAGACCATTTGTAACCACACCAGCCCAGGACCTCCACATCCAGCATGTTCACCTCCAAGATCGTCTGAGATGAGCCATCCGGACAGCTGCTGCAACAATTTGTTTGCATAACCAAATAAACTGTCAGAAAACATCTCAGGGAAGCTCATCTGCATACTCATGGTCTTCATCGGGGTCTCAACCTGACTGTAGTTCGTCGTCGTAACCGACTTGAGTCAGCGAATGGTCATATTCGATGGCGTCTGGCACGTTGGAGAGGGGTTCTCTTCATGGATGAATCCTGGTTTTCACTGTTGAGGGAAGATGGCAGACAGCGTGTGTGGCGTCGTATGGGTGAGCGGTTTGCTGATGTCAACGTTGTGAATCGAGTGGCCCATGGTTGCGGTGGGGTTATGGTATGGGCAACGAACACAGGTGCATTTTATTGATGACATTTTGAATGCACAGAGATACCGTGACGAGATCCTCAGGCCCATTGTTGTGCCATTCATCCACGACCATCACCTCATGTTGCAGCATAATCATGCATGGCCCCATGTTGCAAGGATCTGCGCACAGCCATTGAAGAGGAGTGGACCAACATTCCACAATCAACAACCTGATCAACTCTACGCGAAGGAGATGTGTTGCACTGTGTGAGGCAAATGGTGGTCACACCAGATAATGACTGGTTTTCTGATCCCCCCAGACCCCCATAATAAAGCAAATCTGCACATTTCAGAGTGCCCTTTTATTGTGGCCAGCCTAAGGCACACCTGTGCAATAATCATGCTGTCTAATCAGCATCTTGATATGCCACACCTGTGAGGTAGGATGGATTATCTCGACAAAGGAGAAATTCTCACTAACACAAATTTAGACATGTTTGAAAAACATTTGAGGGAAATGGACTTTTGTGTATGTAGATCTTTGAGTCCAGCTCATGAAAAATGGGAGAAAAAACAAGTGTTGCGTTTATATTTTTGTTCGGTTAATGTGTTCTCCAGTACAGTGGCTATATAAAGTCTAACATCTCTGTTCAAATGCCAGGTTTTCATGATATAAAAAAAATGAGACCATGATAAATACATAATGATAAACACATAATGTGAGCTGTAACCTCTACTACTTAATTTGGAAAACAAAACGGCCTTTTGTAAGGAAAATAAAGATAACTTTGCTAATGTGGTTGCACAAGTGTGCACACCCTTTTATAACTGTGATATGGCTGTGTTCAGAATTAACCAATCACATTTAAACTCATGTTAAATGGGAGTCAGCATACACCTGCCACCATTTTAAGTTTTATCTAATTAACCCCAGATACATTTCTGAGGTTCCAGTAGGCTTTTCCTGACATAATATATATATATATTTTTTTTTAAGTTTTGTGCTGACACTGACTGGTATTTGGAACTGTTAATTATTCCCTCCACCTTGACTAAGGCCTCAGTTCCAGCTGAAGAAAAACGGGTCCAAATCATGATGCTGCTACCACCTTGCTTCACTAGGTATGGTGTTCTTCGTTGCGTTTGCCCCAAACATATACAGTATCTTTGGAATTATGGGCAAAAAGTTCAAACTTGGGTTTCATCGGATCATAACACATCCCACATGCCTTTTTGTAGATTTGAAGTTTGTTTTTGCACAATTTTAAAACCAATGTTGAACCTTTTGGCCATTACACTAAAAGCGATGTTTGGTGCAAACACAACACTGCTCATGATCAATGTCAGCAAAAGATCACGAGAACATCGTATATTTATTTGGGATTAATCAGAGGCACTTTAAATGGTGGCAGGTGTAGATATAAGAGTTATAAGAGGTTGTGCACAGTCTCAGTTGTTTTACTTCCCCACTTGAAGTAGAGTTGTGCAGGTTATAAGTCCCATTAATAGTCAAACAAGTTTTTTTTACAGATAATTGATATTGTTCTCTTTTTTAATGTCACAAAAAAACTGGAATACGAACAGGGGTGTGTAGATGTTGTATATCCACTGTACATCAGGTTGTCAAAAAATATCCACCAAAATTGCCCCAATTAGTATTTTTCTAAATCCCCAGTTTGATTGACTATTTGAGGTTTTCATGAGCCTCATTTAATTGTAATGTCTTGATATAATAGTTCCTCAATTAGACATAATTATAGCTACATTAGCCAGAAACAATCCCATCAAGTTTCTCCCATCCATATACCCAGATTGAGAATTAGGGCAGGTCAAGGATCAAACTGATGGAGAACAGATGTAGTGGTGCATGGCTGGCTGTGATCACCACTTAGCACATGAGGCCCATGACGTCAACTGGGTGCAACCTGTGAGGCTGCCAGGCCCACAGATGCTGCTGCTACTAGTGCTCATCACATTGGGGTCGAACCTTTTTTTCCCTTAGGCCAAACCAAAATGTCACACCTGCCTCCAAGGGTTCACAATGTAAATTAACGTGCTGCATTGTTGCTATGGTTTCAGATGGATATAAATAAAACTTTGCCTAATCATCATTACTTTTTGCCCTCGAACGTTATACAGTTCTTGCAATGACTTGCAGCTTGAACACTACCAATATTCACTACACTACAATTTTTTTTTTTTTCAATTTGTAGTAAATTTATTCAAGTGCCAGTCAGATTTGTGTCTGATCGACCCTTGAGGAATTATGTCACTGTCAGAGCAAGAAATCTATGAATTTATTTTGACTGACTGATAAAACATGGTTAGTTCAGATCAAAAGTGAACTTGGTATATTCTCTCTCTCTATCACAATTTTCAACTGATCTCCGTCAAAACTTCAGTGATTATTGTGCACGCAAGTAACCCGTTCAATTTTAATCAGTCACTATCAATCACAATTTTGGAACTAATCTTCCAACTTTCATTGACTATTGGCAAGAACCCATTATTTTTGAAGGCCATTTATGATAACTAAGGTAGCTAAATTCAAAGGTGAAATCTGTCAATTGTATTTCAGAGCCATATCAATCTCAAGTGATGTTCTAAGTTTCATTTAATGTTGTTCATTGTTGATTTTGAATTAGACGACTAATGTAACTAAATTCAAAGGTGAACTGTAAAGTTTTAATTCATAGCTCTATTAATTGCAGTGTTTGACTGATCTTTAAAGCTTCTTTTTTGTCTATTTCAAATGTAATGTATGAACATACAATAATAAACCGTTATAAGTGCTCTTTTGATAAAAAAAGAAAAATAACATTTGAATGATATCTGAAAAAAGATGTCTGAGATAGCCAAGGTCAAAATCTGACATCTTTAATTTTTCCAGACCTCTACTGTCTGTGTCCTTCATACAGTCAATTGTTTTAATTTAAAGTGAACTCTGATTGCAATGACATGTTTGATATATATGATCTCTTTTGACTTGAGTAACATAACAATAAGATACAACTTTCGATAGTCATTTCCAGATTTATATATTTTTACAAATCGTAATTTCAACATAGGCCGCCATTGTTTTTTTCGTCGCTGTGCATTCTGGTTAGTGACGTCAAATGGGGCTGTGCCTGACGCCTGGAATTTTTAGCAGTAGCCACAGTAGCAGCCCCTAGCAGCAATGAACGCTGTTCAGCCATTTCAGTTCGAGCCAGAGTGTGATCATGGAAATGAGGATGAAGATGACCGGTGTGAAGAAACTTGAGTTGGTCATTTTCAAAGAGCTTCGTTTCATTTCTCCCGCTGCTCATGGTACTTGTTCATTTTGCCCGATGTTATAAATGTATTCAGTGATAACTGAGTAAAGTTACATGCATACCTATTTTACTATTTTTCAATGCTAACTCAGTGTCCGGTGGCGATGGTTCGTTTACAACAGCTGCTGCTGCTGCTAAAGTGAGCTGATCAAGTTAACCGGCCAGCGCCTCCTGTCTTTTGCGTATTTTGGCTCGGCTTTTAATTGTCACACGCGGCCGTTTAGGCTCCTTGTGAGGAAAGATAGTCGGCACTGCATTGGATTTAAGCCGTCATCTATACCCAGACACACCGGTGAGCTCTTGTCATGAGCTAGGGGCGATCAAAGGCTTCGAACAACCGCAGATCTTTCGGCAGCTCAACTCTTCCGCCCACATCTTTCCACCGTTTCCTCAACTTGATCTTTTTGGGAAAGCTATGAATGCTTACCTCCTTTTTTGCATTCCGTCCTGATTGGAAATTGCATCCCAAAGCGGCGCAGTATGGCGTTTTTAACTCTTTTCACTGACGATAAAAGTTGTTCGCAAGTTGTTCCAGAATTCTTTGTGCACGCTAAACATGGCGGCGATAGTTATGGTCGAAACAAAATTGTTTTTTTAACTTAATAATTTGTAAATATATACCGCTGTATTTCAGTAGTAGAGGTCAGTAGTTGTAAAATGAAATGTAGTTGTCATTTCAATCGGAGTTTACTTTAAAGGAAGAATGCTGTTCATTTTGAATGATATCAGGCACAAGATGGCTGAGTTTTGGTCCATGATGAAATCGGGCAAGATGCTTTTCAGAGCTCAGATCAATCACAATTTTCAGGTGATGTCCTTCAAGATTTCTGGGGTTATTGTTTTATGTCAAAGCAATAACCTTGTCGATGTTGAATTATTTTCCATGACAAGTTGGTTGGTGTCATAGATCAAATCTATACGTAGTACGTGATCATATGTAAACGCTGAATCTTGGACCCCAAAGCGGACTGCAAAGGTTAAGTAATTAATCAGAGCTTTACTGAAGCAAGGTAGCACATAATTGTGAAAAACAATCACAAAATACCAACAAAAAACAACAAACGGCCGACACGAGTAGTTACATATACAGTACAAAACTGAGGTGATGTTCATACTGCAGGTCAATTCCGAATTTTTTTTTTGTGAGGTGTAGCTTTATTTCAATGTGAACAGTGCCATTCAGATTTTTTCAAATGTGACACAGGCCTCATTCGTATGTGGCTATAAATGGGAGATGCATCTAGTGTGTCTGCAGTTTGGACACTCAGGACGTGCTCATCCGACCTATACGTCATCAAAAGGCGAAAAACGTCACAATTGTTTGATAAAACAGACAGGCCCGAATAGCAACGGCGGATGAAGGAGCAGAAAAGAGTCAGTGGTGAAAAGAAGATGCTTTAGAACTGATAAATATAAGAAAATGTTGGTTCCGGTTGCACAAAATCCTTGAAATTGCTACAAACGCATCACGACTGTGACTTACGTTCATTCATTCATTCATCTTCCGTTCCGCTTATCCTCACGCAGGTCGCGGGTGTGCTGGAGCCTATCTCAGCTATCTTCGGGTGAGAGGCGGGGTACACCCTGAACTGGTCGCTAGCCAATCGCAGGGCACATATAAGCATTCCGTTCACGTTAGAAGTTTCATTTGTTTTTGAAATGTGAACAGCTACATAAGATGGATTTAAAAATAAATCAGAATTGGGTATCATACCCTGCAGTGTGAACGTAGCGTATAAATGATAAAGGAGCAGCAGTGAAAGGAAGATACCACTAAACCAAATCTTGACTACACAATTTCAAAAGATTGTTTCGTACGTGACATTAGTTTCTAATCTTAACTACACAAATTAAGAACAGGAAACAAGAAAAGTGTGAAACTGCTGACGTCAACAATGGCAAACTAAGAAAGTTTAGAGCAAACAGGCAGACGAGACAACGGATGAGACAGCCAGATGAGCCATGTTCAGTGTGTTGCTACTTTCCTGTTGATGCCAATCGATCAGCACTTTCCAAAATGTCTGCAATAATTCTCTACTTTTAAAAACTAAATAATAATTAACTAATTAAATACTCATTTCACTGACAACCAATTTATTTTATAATTTAGATGAACTGGTGTTTTACCACAATAATCCCCGGTCAAAACAGCAGCATTTGGTCATCAACCAAATGTCGAGCAGCACTCTGCCACTGTTCATAAATTAGACGCGCTGTATTTTATTTGGCGTGTTATATGATCTTGAAGCTAATAACACAGAGATAAGTCAGTGACTTGTCTCTTTTTGAGAAAACTGCTCCTGTCTGCCTCGTCCAGTAATATGTGCATAATTAATAGCAAGGCACGCAGATGTGGTGCTATTTGAGTTAGTAACCAAAATAAGAGAGTAGGGCTGAAGACTCATAAGATTTATTGGGTGAATAGATTGGTTGGTTTGTCTAATACCATGTTATATATGTGTGCATGTGTATGTCTGTTTATGCCACAAGATGAACTGGCAAAGTTAACTCTGCCCTGTCATAGTGAGCTTTAATGTTCCTGCATACAGCAGCAGCTTTCTGGGGGGACAAACACTCGTAAATTGTGTTTTGGAATACATTTATGTGGCCAGCTCTTTTCTCTATTTCATTGTGTTGGAATGTGCATGTGTTAGTCACTGTGTGTGAGTGTAGTCCTTACCCCATTTTCCTCTTTACGAATTAACATCATACTTGAAGATTCAGTGTGCTCATGCTGATATTTACGTTATATTACAGCGTACGAGAGCATTCCTGGCGGTACGGTGGGCGACTGGTTAGCACATCTGCCTCTGAGGACCGAGGTTCAAATCCCGGCCCCGCCTGTGTGGAGTTTGCATGTTCTCCCCGTGCCTGCGTGGGTTTCTCCGAGCACTCCGCTTTCCTCCCACATCCCAAAAAAAAACATGCATGGTAGGTTGATTGAAGACTCTAAATTGCCCTTCGGTGTGAATGTGTGTGCGAATGGTTGTTTGTTTATATGTGCCCTGCGATTGGCTGGCGACCAATGCAGGGTGTACCCTGCCTCTCGCCCGAAGATAGCTGGGGTAGGCTCCAGCATGCCTGCGACCCTGGTGAAGATAAAGCGGGACGGAAAATGGCTGGATGGAGAGCATTCCTTGTCCGTGTGAGGTCATCATGTGTGTGCACTCCCTCAGTTGATGTCATCAGAAAAGAATTATGTGTTAATCCTTCTCCCACACCCTAACATCTGGTCCAAAGTGTGATTTCCTGCAATATTTTAATTGAAATGACAAATAAACTTGTTTGCCTACAGTTTTCTAAATAATGGGACACAGATATGGTATAAGGTATGACAGTTATAAACAACACGGCAGTCACATTATGAGACCTAAACATTAAATCCTATGTGGTGATGCTTTTGGTTTGTTTGCTAGCACTCTGGTTTGTGGCCTTGATTCCCAATAAATCTATCCACCTCTAATGTTGAACTCAATCCGATCTGGGACTCAGATTTCTAAGCAGTGTTTCCCTTAGGAAATAATACAAATGGTAATAGTGTGTCAACTGTAGATCTATTGTTTAATAACGTTCTTAATTCTCAACTGTCATAAGTGTAAACACAAGTTCACCACTGTTAATATTGAAACGTAACACAATAAAACACTTAACTGTTATGCGGAATGACAAAGCCTTGATGCAAAGGTGATTTGCAGATGAGCCTTAAGCATCTCATTTTCATTGTCACGCAGGTCTAAAATGAAATGAACTATTGTTAAAGGTAAAACACTGGACCTTAACTTTGACAACATGTGACAAGTGACGTTGGAGTGTCACAGATTTTAATGTGAGCCAGTCAAATGCCAGAGTCAATCTTGAGCTCTTGCGAGGCATGCTTACATCTGCCAAGATATACTGAGGTACTGGGTGACGTAATACACAACAGTGCTTCTTTCTGTGCATGTTTTTACGTAATGTTTTGTCAAATTTAACATTTGTAAGACCTAGGGACAATATATTTTACAAGGTTACAAGGTACTTTTATTGACAGTTCTTCAATATGCGTAACACATAGAGGATTGAAATTACGGTACTCAAGGGCTCGCGGTGATACAAGAGGTTTTAGTGGTTCCACGACCCTTCTTTCCCACGAGTAGAAAGTCAATGTAAAATAGAGTGCTTATTATCACCCTTAAAACTCAGATTGTTCTCTTTTCAAGTGTTTGGAACTAGAAGTCAAAATAAAGGGAGGGAGAATATTTTCACATGGTGTCATACAACTGTGACTCATTCTGTTCTCACACAAAGCTTTCCAATTGTCATATCATGGATGAATAAAATTAACAAGTATCTATTTTGATTTGATGTTTATTCAGTTGGGATGTGTCACTATGTTCCAACACAAAGCCTGTGACATTTCTTGGAAATTTCTTATTCGGTCGAAGCCTTCCATCTTAAAGTGAGAGTGGGTCCATGTCTGACCTCAGCACTGAAGCGTAGACATCAAGCAATCTCATCAAGTCTAGTTATGTCATGTGACTTGCGACTGTACCCACAAGTGAGACGTTGTTTTCCCCACAAAGATGGGGAAATTCGAGTCTTCAATTAATCTAAAAACATGTTGGAATGTGGAAGGAAACTGGAGTTCCCAGAGAAAACCCACGCAATCACGGGGAGAACATGCAAACTCTGTACAGGAAGGCTAGAGCTGAGAGTCTAACCCCGAACCAAAGCAATGTGAGGCAGACGTACTAACTGCTAGGGCACTGCACTGCCTCATTCTGTGATTGTTTTTTCCAACTTGTCTTAATTTTGAAGCAATTTTAGTGTCATGGTCTGTGTTTTGGTTTGGGTTGCGTTTAGTTTTGTTTCATGTTTTCCTGTGTCCCATGTTTTGTGTGCTCATTTAGTTATTTTGTCTACCTTGTGTCGACCAATCAGCTCTCTCCAGCAACTCGTGTCTTGTCCAGGTATTCCTCGTTGTCTCGTCAATCTGTTTGTATTTAGTTCCTTGATTTCTTTCAGTTCTTGTCGGTACATTGTCATTGCAGTTTGTCATTGTGGTATGTCGTTGTCAGGTGTCATTGTCACTGTCTGCTCACGTCTTACTCACCAGTCATAGTTTGTTTCCAGTTTTAGTTTTATTCAAGTGTTTGTTTGTTACTTTGGTTATCTGTTGTCGGACTTTGTTTAGTTTGCTGTATCCATGTTTCTTGTTTGCCTTTTTTTTTTTGGAGACTCTTGCCTTGCCTCCCTGCTTCCCTCCATTTGGGTCCTACACGTTTTTGCCTTGCCTTCCTCGCCTTTGAAAAATATTCAACACAACATTTGTTTTAGAAGTTCTACTTTATTCCTGCTTTCACCTTTCTTTCGTCACATCTCTCGATACGATCAAGGCAGATGGACACCCTCCATGAACGTTTGCTCCTACAACTATTAGTTATTCCTCTTCACTCTTGCCAAGCGCTTCATCAGCATGTATTTGGAAGGATTAACAAAATGTGTATTTACAACTACTGACAGTCACAGTTGATAATGGTTAGCATCAGGCAGCTAAGCCTATTAATGAAAAGGTTAGGGTTTTGATTAGTCTTATCGTTTGGTATTTGAGTGTGTCTTTATAATACTGATATATTTCCATTTTGGGAAGAAAAAGATCCCGTGTGAAGATACTTTGGCCCAAGAAGGATAAAGCTCTGCCATCAGTCTCCAAAATGGGACAGCCTTTTAACAACTTTATGACGTAATTCGTCTCAGGTCCAGGTTTTGACTATCATCTCCCCAGAATTGGGACACAGATTCTGTTTTGATTTAATTGACGGACCACCTCGAAGCCATGGAGCAAGGGTGTAATTTAATCTTATTGAGGAGTGTTTCTCAATCTAACATTCCGGACTTGAACTTCTCTTTTCAGGTTGTGTGGTTACTATCACCTACTTGACAAGTTCAGGTTGTGGCGATGCTCCATTTCTTTTTGGCGCCAGGTTTTAAATCCACTCAAATTAGCTCAAATTCTTAAGTAAGGAAAATCTTCTTCAGTTCCCACTGTCCTCATTTCTCCAAATGACAAATGTGACTCACACACTCATTTACCTTGAATGTTTAAAACGTTCAGTGAACCGACAGAAGCCAACTACAAAACCTGGAGTCAATAATAAGTAGGAAATTCTTCACTCAGAACATTCTGTATTCAATGTATGATTCCTCTTAACTGAACTAAATGAACCTTTGTGGAGTGAAAGAGACCAATGATTAAAACTGCTAACTATAGAAAAAGTCATTTTAGTCTTGTAGCAATTACAGATCATCATTACTGATTATATTATCTACTCTTATATAATTTGTGACTACTTATGTTCCTTTAGCTAGTTTTGGCCTGACATTTATATTCCAATAGATTGCAGTGGAACCTCCACAATCCTTGACGCTTGTTGACTTGCAAGCTGTTAAAATTCCAAAACAATTTTCTATTTTCCCCCCCATGATCCATCCATTGGATCGTGGGGAGCTGCAGCCTTTCCCAATTTTCCCAAGGATACAATATCAGTTGATGTAAAGTTCATTCCATGCTCAAACCGTTACCATTATAAAACATTTATTAACTCAATAGCCGATTAAGTAATAATTAATCATTTCTGTCAGCACTTTAAAATAAAACTAAAGTAAAGGAAAACTACTCACCCTTTGAAGACACCAGAGACACGTAATGAGAGGGAACAGAAAGGTCTTTGCAGAGTGATGCTATTTACATTTGTGAAATTATTTTGGATGTGTAATTAGTTAATATTGTAATACTAATTAAATGCAGTGTTAATGTTTTCCCCTCCTGGAGCCGTTGCCTTATCGTGGTGGAGGGTTTTGTGTGTCCCAATGATCCTAGGAGCTAAATTGTTTGGGGCTTCATGCCCCTGGTAGGGTCACCCATGGCAAACAGGTCCTAGGTGAGTGACCAAACAAAGCACAGCTCAAAGAACCCTTATGATGAGCAAAAATATTGGACCTTGTGTTCCCTTGCCTGGACATGAGTCTCTGGAGCCAGGCCCGGAGGTGGGGCATGATGACGAGCATTTGATGGCCACTAAAAGACAATGAGGGTCCCCCTTCCCAGGGGCTGACCGCCTGTGGGAGGGACCAAGGGGGTCGGGTGCAGTGTGAGCTGGGTGGCGGCTAAAGTCGGGGACCTAGCAGCTCCGATCCCTGGCTACAGAAACTGGCTCTAGGGACGTGGGACGTCACCTCTCTGGCAGGGAAAGAGCCTGAACTGGTGCGCGAGGTCGAGAAATTCCGACTGGATATAGTCGGGCTCGCCTCGACACACACGGCTTGGGCTCCGGTACCAGTCTTCTCGAGAGGGGTTGGACTCTCTCCCACTCTGGAGTTGCCCATGGTGAGAAGCCCCGAGCAGGTGTGGGTATACTGATTACCCCATGTCTCGGTGCCCGTACATTGGGGTTCACCCGGGTGGACAAGAGGGTAGCGGTGGAGGGATGGGTCCTGAATGTTGTCTGTGTATGCACCAAACAGCAGCTCAGACTACCCACCATTCTTTGAGGCCATGGAGGGGTTGTTGGAGAGTGGCCCTGCTGGGGACTCCCTCCTTCAACGGTCACGTGGGCAATAACAGTGAGACCTGGAAGGGCGTGATTGCAATGAACGGCTCCACCGATCATAACCCGAGCAGTGTTCTGTTATTGGACTTCTGTGCTTATCACGGATTGTCCATAACAAACACCCTATTCAGACATGAGGGTATCCATATGTGCACTTGGCACCACGACACCCTAGGCCGTAGTTTTATGACCGACTTTGTGGTCGTATCATCGAACTTGCAGCCGCATGTCTTCGACACTCGGGTGAAGAGAGGGGTGGAGCTGTCAACCGAACAACACCTGGTTGGCTCCGATGGTGGGAGAAGATGCCGGTCTGACCTGGCAGACGCAAACGTATTGTGAGGGTCTGCTGAGAACATCTGGCAGAGTCTCCTGTCAGAAGGAATTTCAACTCCCACCTCCAGCAGACCTTCACCCACTTCCCGGCGGAGGCAGGGGACATTGAGTGAGAGCGAACCATGTTTCGCACCTCGATTGCTGATGCGGCCAACCGGAGCTGTGGTCGTAAGGTTGTAGGTGCCTGTTGTGGTGGCAATCTCCAAACCCGTTGGTGGACACCAGCAGTAAGGGATGCCGTCAAGCTGAAGAAGGAGTCCTATCGGGCCCTTTTGGCCTGTAGGACTCCGGAGGCGGCTGATCGGTACCGGCTAGCCAAGCGGAATATGGCTTTATACTTACACTTTATGTTGATCAGTTATAACTTGAGGCATCCATGTTAACATACAGTAATACAGTATCTCAAAGCACAACATGAGAGTTGTTCTGGCTGGTCCACCAATATAGACTAGTGTAGTTATGATGGGGTTGCCATAGCAATGACAGGGATGCTTATTCCAAGGCAGTGTATCATCCAAATGTTAAAGAGGCTGGTATTTTAAGGTAAATTTATAACATATTGTTGCTTTAAGTAAATGTAGTTGAATACAGCTGTAATGTCGTGACCGTATATGGTTAGAAGATGGAATGATTATAATTTAGCAGGGAGCTTTGTTATTCACCTCCAAACACTGTGAGCACATACAGTATGACGATTATATGAAGGATCTGCGCAACAACTAGGCTGCAGCACCTCCTGTGCCCAGGGACCCAAAGCCAAAGCTCCTCCTCCTCCTCCTCCTCTTCATCCACCTCCTCTTCGTCTGCCGCATAAGGAGATCTCCACTCTTACTTTCGTCCCTCTCACATAATGCACATCATAGTTTGGTCTCTTATCGTCCACACATGTTTGTAATTGCAGTTGATGGAAGTTATTTTTCCAAATATCATGTGTAGAATGAGAGCACACTTCTTCAAGCTGGTAAGCGCTTATAAACTTGTACCAATTAACTGAGTACTCTGCCTTATAGTAAATCCCCGTAGCCCATCATCACATGCAGGGAAATGAGAAGTCTGGAAGTCATTATGGGATGATTGCATCTCACAAATAAAAATGCAATTGGGTTGGGGTGAGTAGAAGAAGTGAAATGGTGATTGTGCCTCCGTTATCTACCACATACCGTATATTCAAACCTGAATTTGGGTAAGTATGCATCGAATTAAGTACATACAACTTGATGACCAGTCCAGGGTGTATTATGCCTCTTGCCCAAAGTCAGCAGGGTTAGGCTCCAGCTCACTGGCAGTGGCTACCCCAATCAGGACGAGTGCAATAGAAAATGTATGGCTGGATATTCATAATGAAACATAAAATTTCCTTTGACAAAACATTTTTTCTTGTAGTAAATAATGGAAAATGGAATAATCAGTTACAGGGTCAAACTGTCAGCATTTTAAAATCTCTTAAAAGTAATATTTACTGTAAATGTTCTGAATTGACTCAAAAGTTACATAGTTAGTTCAGAACATTGTGAAACTTCTAGGTTTTTAAACCAATGATCAGGAACGATTGCATTTAATTTTGCGCCATTGTGTCCCAACTGTTGTAAGTATAAACTAGTAGCAGATTGTCGTAAATATGAATTTGTATACACGTCTGCAATTTTTTTAATATAAGACCACATAGGAGGTGATTTAGGGTTGCTATGGCAATGAAAAAGATGACATTCTCCTAGTTATAAAAACACTTCCTTTTTATTACTGCACCGCTGTTAATGCCTAAAATCCATGTTTTATGTTTTGTTTAGTTTTTTTTAGAAGGAAATGTTGTTTTTGTTACTATTTTCCTGGTTGTTAACTATCTTGGTCTCTGAGAATTCGATTTTTTGTCAAGCTGGTTTGGTTCCCGACTATGAACAATAAACTGTGTCATCAGGTCAAAGGCGGGAGCATGGAAGGAGGATAGATCCTGACGAGCATTTGCTGAAAGAAAATAAACCAGAGCACACAAGTGTTTAAAAGTGAGGCAAGAGACAAAAAAAGCAAATCCTGTGACAGTGGACTGACCCATGTGTCACAATATTTGGACAGAAACGATCTAATATTGTGGCACTTGTAAAATACAGTACATCCACACATCAGCTCTCAATCAGGATGATACATTTTTCTTTTTAAATGACTGTTTTTAGTGTTACAATAAAACTATCAATTAGCCTCTTAGGTTGGCCATTGGCCAAAGAAGAACCTGTTTATTCTCAATGAAGAATGAAAAATTGTGTGTGTGTGTGGGCATATAACAAACATTTACAAATAGGCATCATTGTTGATTAAGTTATTAGTTACAAAACTAAATAGTGAGGTTACATTTTATACTAGATAAATACAGTAATTATGACCTAGGTCTGTTTGAGTTTACATACTAAGATAAATATTTAAGGACCAATTAAATTATGTTTGTTAAGTTCACACATTAGCTCAAGAGCAGTTACTTGTAGCTTCCATGACTGAAGTCTTCACATTAAAGATTGCTTTTCTTCATATGTTTACATATTTAACATGGGAGTTCAAATACACAAAGAGCTGAAAATCCATTTGGGAGATTGTGCAATATAATATTTTATAATGCCAGCCCTTCAAGCCAAATGTGGTTCATTGGTATTGCTCAGTTTTTTTTGGCAGGATCCTCATCCAAAGCCTGTTTGAAGTAAATCCTCATGAAATAAAAGATTCTCATCATTGCCCAAAAGATTATATTTTTGACTCTCACGTCATACGTGTGTCTCTCTCACCTGTTTGCAGTATTTCAAACCTTTCAGGAGCCAGACATGTGTTCTTTAGTCATACCGAAAAGTTGTTTTTTTGGTGTGCGTGTTTTTTTTAAATGTTAAAGACGCTTGAAAACCTCAACGGTGAGGTCACAGCTTGGAGAAGACACACGGAATCTGCAGTTGTTTATCAACTGAAGTGACACCACTCTGCATCTCTGGAGTTTGTGCCTGTGGATCTCTGCTTGGTGCTTCACAGTCAACATTTGCTAAATGATCTTATGGAAACAGAGATGAAAAGTGTTGGAAATTATTTTAAGTATTATTTGGTTAAGGATGAACAAGCTATTTTATATAACCTTTTCTATGAAATCATAGTGCTAATGTGACTTGGGTTCTTTTTTTACAATAATTTAGAAGACCTGTCACTTTTCTTGAAAGCTTTATTCGTGAATATATTGCACTATATTTGTAATTTTATACTTACTGCATACCAATACTGTATGGGTACACTCACCTGACTTGGGTTGAGGCAGTGTGAGTTCCGTTCCATCTTATGTGCCCTGAGAGTGCGTGGCGACCAGTCCAAGGTGTAGTTCACTTTTCTCCTGAAGTCAGCTGGGATATGCTCCAGCTCACCTGTGACCCTGACAATAAAAACCATATAGAAAATTGAGCATTATTATTTTTGTAACAGAATGTATGATGCAAATATTAGAAGCACAGGTGTACTTAATTAGATGATGGGTCAGATGTCAAGCATTCTGGCATTCTTATGATTAATCCATACATCTTCAATACCGCTTATCCCCATTAGGGTAACAGGTGAGGCGAGCTCGGGTATAAACCAGCTGACCTTGGACAAGTGTCAAAATCTTCAATTAACCTATGCATGTTTTGGGAGTGGGCGGCACGGTGGTCGCCTGGTTAGAGCGTCAGCCTCACAGTTCTGAGGACCCGGGTTCAATCCCCGGCCCCGCCTGTGTGCAGTTTGCATGTTCTCCCCGTGCCTGCGTGGGTTATCTCCGGGCACTCCGGTTTCCTCCCGCATCCCAAAAACATGCATTAATTGGAGACTCTAAATTTCCCGTAGGCATGACTGTGTGTGCGAATGATTGTTTGTTTCTATGTGCCCTGCGATTGGCTGGCAACCAGTTCAGGGTGTACCCCGCCTCCTGCCCGATGACAGCTGGGATAGGCTCCAGCACGCCCGCGACCCTAGTGAGGAGAAGCGGCTCAGAAAATGGATGGATGGATGTTTTGGGAGTGTAGGAGGAAGCCCGAGTACTGGGAAACCCCACACAAGCCAAGATTCGAACCCCAAACCTCAGAATTGTGAGGAAGATGTGATAACCACGAAATCACTGTACTGCCTGTTATAATTCATTTACACTTTATGATAATACATCGAAGAGTTCAAAGTTGTAGAGTATAACTGACATTTGTGATACCACTTTTTATTCTTCAAATCCTTTTTTTGAGCTTCCCCACTCCTTTCTGTGGAATGTTTTTCTTCATGCATGAGCCGAGTTACATTCTTCTACAACTAATGCTTTGAATTTTTGTCACTGCAGTCAATCCAACTTGTTAAAAGACAAATAAAAAAATGTCCGTACTTTCTTTTGTTCCCTAAATGGAATGTACATTGGCAGCGATGTTCACCATCCTTGAGATGTAACCCATCACGTATATCCATGTCTAGCCCTCGCGGCCCCTCAGCAGGGCTCCTAGAGTGAGATGCAATATCAGCTTTTCTTTCTCTGACCACAGAAGGAAGCCTTGGCAAAAACCTGACGATCACCAGACGCAAGACACTGCTTGCAAGCAAATTGGAAACATTCCAAGCATCTATTGTATCAGGGTTTTTTTTCCACTCTCACATTGCAGACATTGCAAGAATTCTTTTTGATTTATGAGTTTAAAATAGCTTTTCAGTTGAAACATTTTCAAGTGCAGTCACTGATGGTGTTGTGGTACACTCGCCTGACTTTGGTGCGGGCAGCGTGGGTTCAGTTCCCACTCAGTGACAGTGTGAATGTGACTGTGAATGGTTGTCCGTGTCTATATGTGCCCTGTGACTGAATGGTGACCAGTTCATGGTGTAGTCAGCCTTTTGCCCGAAGTCAGCTGGTGTTGAAAATGGATGGACATCTTCAAGAGCCCACTTTTATCAAAGAAGCCATGTGTTTCTTCATGAAAATCCAATTTTGTGTTCTGGTCTTATATTCACTGCGATTGGCTGCCGACCAGTTCAGGGTGTACACCGCCTCTTGCCCAGAGTTAGCTGGGGTAGGCTCCAGCACGTCCGCGACCCTAGTGAGGATAAGCGGTATGGAAAATGGATGTATGGATGGTCTAATATTCAAAGCTAGTCTTTATGGCACAACAGAAGACCTCTTTGGATCAATTGCATCATTGTTACATCTCGAAATTGAGAATGAAAATCATTAAAGTTTTAACCTCTGAAAATCCATCCATCTATTTTCTGTACCGCTTGTACCCATTAGGGGCACGGGCGTGCTGGAGCCTATTCCAGCTATCTTTGAGCGAGAGGCAGGGTACACCCTGAACTGGTCGCCAGCCAATCACAGGGCACACATAAACAAACAACCATTTGCACTCACATTCACACCTACGGGCAATTTAGAGTCTTCAATCAACCTGTTTTTGGGATGTGGGAGGACACCGGAGTACCCGGAGAAAACCCACGCAGGCACGGGGAGAACATGCAAACTCCACACAGGCGGGGCCGGGATTTGAACCCCGGTCCTCAGAACTGTGAGGCAGATGTGCTAACCAGCAGGTCACCGTGCTGCCTCCCTCTGAAAATGATTGTAAAATTAAAAATAGCCTAGATATACTTCATTTGTCAAATGAACAGCAAAATATGGTTTCTGCACATTGACGCAAATTCAAGGGATAAGAGCAGCCCCATTCTGTGAGGCAGCAGTGCTAATGACATAACTTTGGTACCTTTTTCATTAAAAGAATACAGTAGTCCTCATTACATTTAGAATGTAAAATTGTTTCAACATATTTTATTACGGGCGGCACGGTGGACGACTGGTTAGAGCGTCAGCCTCACAGTTCTGAGGAGCCGGGTTCATTTTGTCCACCTGTGTGGAGCCTGCATGTTCTCCCCGTGCCTGCGTGGGTTTTCTCCAGGCACTCCGGTTTCCTCCCACATCCCAAAAACATGCATTAATTGGAGACTCTAAAATTGCCCGTAGGTGTGACTGTGACTGTGAGTGCGAATGGTTGTTTGTTTCTATGTGCCCTGCGATTGGCTGGCAACCAGTTCAGGGTGTACCCCGCCTCCTGCCCGATGACAGCTGGGATAGGCTCCAGCACGCCCGTGACCCTAGTGAGGAGAAGCGGCTCAGAAAATGGATGGATGGATGGATATTTTATTACTTTTATTTTTTGTTAACTTGGAGAAATAACATTATTCAACTGACTTTGTTGTAAGACGTGGCAACCATTTTGAAAAATATGTCTCATAATTCTAAAAAACTTGGAGGTCAAAAGTTTGGTCAGCATCTGGAGCTTAACTCAAGTTTTTTTTGCTTTTTCTTTGGCCTTTTTTGTGTTTTATTTTTTGTTTTTTGTGATACCATCTCAGATGATGATACCAGTGATGGCAATGTGGAAGATTGTGATGATAAACATAATAATGGTAACAGATTTATTCTATGTAAATGGGTAAGTCTAAATGTTCCATAGTCTATTTCTAACCAACATTAAAGCAATAGTAAAGTTATTACAACTGTAAATATTTCTATGAAAAACATCTCTGGGCCATAAATATAAGAAAAATGGTAGGTATGGTGGTTTGATGTAAGTGGTACATGCATGCATGTCCTGCTTACGCTAGTAAAAGTAGCACTGATCCAACTTCTTTACTTCAAAGTAAAACTGCAGATTATATAACATATTCATTGTGATACATTTGCACACAAAATAGTTTCCCTCTTTTATTAAATTTTATAGTGTATGTACAGAGAAGAAGAAGAAAAACAGCTAGCTAGTATTGGCTGAGGCTTTTGTGGAATCAAAACAATGTGTTCCCCTTTGCTAACATCGTGTACTCACTAACAAAAAAAAAAAAAGCTTAATTACCTAATGATAACAAATGAAAAAATACACCTTATCTGTATGTGATTTTTTTTTAGATTAAAATGAGAATTTTTTTTATTTTTGAAGTTTGTGGTTTTTAGGTATTTCCCACGAATCCTTTTTGTAGCCAACAACATCAAACAGTTCTCTTAAATAAGGTCATGGATGGGGAATATCTTGCTTCTCCGCATCTGTTGTGTCGTCATCCTTAAAACTCTGGTTCACATTTGGTTTATGCTCCCCCCCCCCCCCCCATATAAATACGCAAGATCTCAGTCAATCAAGTGTAAGTTGATTTTACCTCTTACATCTTTACCATTACCTCTGTCAAGTGTGGGAAGTAGCTGGACCCAAGAGCAGGCGGAGGCTGATGTAAAATGATGAACAGTTTATTGAGCAAAGGTCATGGAGGTGGTCCTGGATGTGTTGGCAGGCGACCGCGTGAACAGGAAGCTGGCAGGAATGACGTGGGTCAGGAACACTGGGAATGAGGGGACACAAGAGTTAACGAGGAGTTGAGTGGCTTACTTGAGTACGGTGGCCCGTGGTACCGCTAGGAGAGGCTGCAATACTTTGGCGAGGATTTCCTGGAACAGGCAGGCTTAAATACCGGTGGTGATGAGGCTGATTGGAGACAGGTGCTGAAAACAGAGAGGGGAGGGGGGAGAGAGAGAGGACGCAAAGAGCCCTCCAGGCTACTATAATGGAACTGCAGGCCAGTATATGACAACCTTGCTTGTATGTCGTGCCGTCATCCGCAGAGGTTGAAAAAAGTAATGATCATGTTTTGGTAAAATAAGGAGTAGAAAGTGCAGATATACTTGTTTTTAAAAGTAGGGAGTCAAAGTTAAAAAAATAAAAATACATAAAAATAAAAAAATCACTTTGTTACTTTCCACCCCTCCTCTTGCCCAAAGTTAGCTGGGTTATGCTGAGCTCAGCTGCAACCTTAATGAGGATAAACGGTATTGAGGATCAATGGATGGATGGATGGATGGATGGATGGATGGATGGATGGATACGCTGAACCTGAACTCTAGTGCGCCACATTTAAACGGAATGAGAGGATCTGCTTTGGTTGGACAGGACTGAAATCAGCTATGATCACATCTACGGCAGTGCAGACGTCCCTCTTTTAAATGAGCTGGGGTAGGCCGGTCCACGAAATTACCAACACCCAGTAGTGGTTTCTGATATGGTGATGTTTGCACTTTGCATATTTCCTGATAGAAAAACATCAGTCGAAGATCAATTCCTGCAGATTTTACTTCAACAATACACTGATAGTCCCGCGACCCTAGTGAGGACAAGCTTTTCAGAAAATGGATAGATGGACGAATAGACGTTGACAGTAAAGTGCACCTACATTGCTCGTGTAACACTTTTTCCTTGTAAAAGTGAGTTCAAGTGCATGGGGGGGGGGGGGCAGTGAGTGAGTGCCAAGGGGAGGATGAGCGTGAGGGAGGCGTCACGAGAATGTGTGTATATGTGTGTGTGTGTGTAAAGTAAATGACGCCACGGTAAGGTCATTTTGTAAGATGGGCTCCGAAGAGCCCGTGCTAGACTTGCTAGCCAGCTGCACCCCCTCCCCGAGGGCCCACTATAAGAGGCGGGAGGAGTGGCTCTCACCTCCAGTCGGTGGATGTAGTCACTCGGAGTGGGATTCTCCTGCTCCGGTCCTGGAGGTGCCGCTTTATCATCATATCTCATCGACTTCTTTTGCTTCCTTTATTATTATTATTATATATTTTTTTTAATTATTTTTACTTTATTGTTGGATTAATTTAACATTTGAGGTAAGTTCGGTCACGTGCGGATGCTAACTCATTCGTAGAAGCTCCGTGCTTGGCGATACACAAGTTTATTGCGTTATTTAAAAATCATTCGTGCCTTTTAATTCATATTATTGAAAGTCGTGAAGGCTTGAAACTAATAAGGCTGTTTGTGTTGTGTTCGAAGGCAATATGATACTCAGGTACTTGCTACCGATATCATTCCTCTTCCTCCGCACGCTCGCTCAAGGTAATCATTTAATTTGGATGAAATAGCTCGTTAATAGTGAGACATTTTCAGTGTAACTGTGTGAAATTTGTAGATGGCGAGCAGGACGACGACACCTCCTTCGACTTGTTCGAAGTGAGTCACATCAGCCGCAAGACACTGGGGGCCAAACAGTTCCGGGGCCAGAACTCGGACGCCCCCGCCTACCGCTTCATCCGCTTCGACCACCTGCCCCCGGTGAGCCCCGTTATCCTCGGGCAAATAGTGCGCCAGATCCAAAACAACGAGGGCTTCGTGTTCGTGGCCAGCATCCGTCAGGACCGCAGCTCTCGGGGGACCCTGCTGGGCTTCGAGGGTCCCGACGGCCAGCGCCAGTTTGAGATCGTGTCCAACGGACGCGCCAACTCCCTGGACCTGGTCTACTGGCTGGAAGGTGCCCAGAACATCGTTTCGTTCGAGGACGTGGACCTGTCCGACTCCCAGTGGAAGAACATAGCGCTGCAGGTCCACGGGGAGAACGCCAACCTGTACGTGGGCTGCAGCCTGGTGGACAGCGTCATCCTGGACGAGCCGTTCTATGAGCACCTGCAGGCCGAGGGCAGCCGCATGTATGTGGCCAAAGGATCCATCCGGGAGAACCACTTCAGGGTGAGTCATGCAGGCCTCCCATGCACTGCTGCTGCATGGTAAGGCTTTGCTGTTTTGATTCGGAATTATGGGTTAAGTTCATCTTAACCAACAGTTTGTACATTCCAAAGCAACTCATTGTTCCACATTTAGACTCTAAATTGCAACTTTCTATGTAAGCTACCAATGAGTGAATGTGTGTGTGAATTTGTGTAGAGTGAGAGTGCAAGAATCAAGTCTTTATTCGTTTAATACATGCAAGCGCGAATAGAAGAAGGAGAGAGGGGCCAGCTACAGTTTAAACAATGCTGGTTGTCCTCTTGGCGGTCCCCTCCCCAGAACATGAGGGGGATCAGTAGTTCAATCAATGAGGACTTGGCTCTGGGATTGCAAGATTAAAGGTTCGAATCAAGCTGTTGAAGTGCCCTTGAGTGAAGCCAAGAACATCTCACCTTTGAGCTGCTCACTCTCTCACTTACCTGCATTCTTCTGTGTGTAGGAATTTAAAGGTGTCGTACTACATGCATTGCATGCAATTAAAAATATACAGCCGAGCGGAAATTTAATTTGAGAAAGTGGTATGGAAGTGTGAAATTACGTAACCCCAAGTTTCAACCGATGCGATGTAAATTATCCAACGCCTAAAAGTAGGAACGTTCAAAAAAATAATAATAATTACTGATTAAAGAAAATCTATAATTTCTTTAATTTTAACACATTCAGTGCCACTGACTGCTTTAAGAAGTCAATTATCCATGTTAACTGGGAGCGCTGGCACTGAATGAGTTAATGATCACACTACAAAAATCTATTCCAGCATAAAAAGGCATAGAAACTGCCATTCTGCCTGATCAAGCAGCTGAACAGCGCAGGTAGAAAAATGTATTGTAATGTTTATACCAACATTAAATTGCAAATTAAGAGTAACTTTATAGGAAATGTAGTTACATTGGAAGTGACTGATAGAGCAGTGTGTCCGCTGAGCCTTAAAAAGTATTGACCTGTATTTGCCCAAATTAAGGTCTCTGTTATGCAAAAGGGAAAAAAAATAGCAGTATACTGAATCCTGCTCAGATTTTGTTAATGGACAGTTTTGAATATGGACAAAGTGGCCTTAAAAGTCATGAAACTTTCAAATTAATACATGTTGATAGATAGATAGATAGATAGATAGATAGATAGATAGATAGATAGATAGATAGATAGATAGATAGATAGATAGATAGATAGATAGATAGACAGACAGATAGACAGACAGACAGACAGACAGACAGATAGATAGATAGATATATAGATATATAGTATAATGATCGGTTTATGTTTGTGTTACCAAACAGGGTCTTCTGCAAAATGTGCGGTTCATCTTTGACACCACAATCGAGGACATCCTGCTGAGTCGAGATTGTGAAGTTTCCAAACAAGGTACCATGTATTTCTCTTTTCTTCTTTTTTTTAACCCCTCTTAAATTACTGTACATTATGTTCTTTTATACTTAAAGCAGCAGCTACCCACCAAAAAGTTCCCTAATGAGTTCAATCAAGAGGCTTTTCTATTTGTGTGACCTTGAGCAGCCAAAGGTTGTGTCAAACATAATTATATTTGCAGATGTGGGCCAGTCTTTCACGTGCAAGTGTGCAGTCTTAGATCAGAACCACACTAACTGCCCGCATCAAACGTTTCACTGCATACACTCAGATGACTCACAGTTTTAACTTCATTTTTAAAGTGGGTCAAAGGAATTGTAGATTAGATGTGTGGCAAGATTTCCCAGCATTATGTTCAAGGGAAAAAAAGGAGTCAGTGGCTGAAGGTCGTGAAGGTGGTGTGGCCCACAAAAATGCACCCACGCACGCATTATTATTTCCACTGCACAGGACCTCAAATAAAGCCCTGGGAAAGAAAATACGAAAGGGAAAGTGAATACCACACTTCGGAGTTAGCCTCGACTTCCAGCTGCACACATGCACGCACACACAGGGAAGTCACAACGTTGGCTGATTAGGTTGCTTTTCTCAACTCAATCAACTCTCTCATGAGAATTAGAAGTTCTGATCCTCAGCGGTGCTCACAAAGACTAAATAATGTATATATCTAATCATGTTACTCGTCACCTAATCTGGGAACAGTGGGACAAAGTGAATCCATATGAGGTGTGCTTTTCCTGACAGTTGCCACAAGCAGGGTTAAATTCCAGCTTTTGTTTTACAAATGTCTGTCTTACACAGACTGAGGAGACAATTTCATCGTTTGTGTCTTTTTACGAGAGAAAATGCCGTGTGACTCTCAGGGAGTGAATGCTGTGTGAATCCTTTCATACTTGTCATGCACACGCAGCATGAAGCCCTCTCGAGGTTTCAATTAATCTAGCAGCCCAAGCAGGAAAGAATGCACAACTTGAAGCTCAAGCTGGTTTGTTGTCGGGCAATTTTGGGTGACTTCTTGATTTAGAGTGCCCCGGTCTGCAATCAATCTTTGCCAATTTATAATGCTTGATCCAAAACATTTGCTTTCTCTGTCACGCAGTCATCATGTCATAACTCCCGTTTTGTGGCTCCAGGAAAAAAAACTGGGTGGAAGCGAAAGCTTAAAATGTCATGTGGCCCGTTGCGCCGTAAAGATGTCATATGCATGTATGGTATCTGTGGTCTTTTTACTTTCTGCAACTGCGACCACAGCTAGCTACTAACAACAGCTACTCATTTCTTTCGATGGATGGATGGAGTCAATTAAAGCTTTGTTTCCACCAAGAAGTACAGTTTAGTAAAGTATTGTTCGCAGGGTCCAATATTTTTAGACCTTTCTTCAGTCAAAAGTTGTAAAGGCTACTGAAAGTTGAAATGTGCAGTTATAAGCAATCACAATGTATCCCACCGTGGGTTGCTTGAAGACATACAGACAATACAGTGGATGATAGTGGTTACATACTGTCTTTTCTTTGTCCAGTTCATGGTTTACAACGTACATTGTGTTAAATTGATGTGATGTCCTATTTACTTGGCTGACATACTGAAGAGCTCACCATCCTACATACCCGCATTGTAAGCCAGAACCACGTTTACCGAACTGTACAGCTTTGTTGATATATGGCTTGACAGCCCTCCAAAAGCCTTCACGTTGAAGGCCATGAGCCCAGAAGACAGCAACTCTACCCAACAAATAGAGAATTCTATTATCTGTTCATCAGGATTAATTTGATTGTTTTTGCTTTGCGATCTCACTGGAACATCAAAATTCCATCCATCCATCCATTTTTCTGAGCCGCTTCTCCTCACTAGGGTCGCGGGCGTGCTGGAGCCTATCCCAGCTATCATCGGGCAGGAGGCGAGGTACACCCTGAACTGGTTGCCAGCCAATCGCAGGGCACATACAAACAAACAACCATTCACACTCACATTCACACCTACAGGCAATTTAGAATATTCAATCAACATACCACGCATGTTTTTTTGGGATGTGGGATGAAACCGGAGTTCCCGGAGAAAACCCACGCAGGCACGGGGAGAACATGCAAACTCCACACAGGCGGGACCGGGGATTGAACCCCGCTCCTCTGAACTGTGAGGCTGACGCTCTAACCAGTCGGCCACCGTGCCGCCACATCAAAATTCTTCTATGTAAATTAATCTGTGTGGTCAGTTCATATTGTCACTTATCCGAAGGGTCGTGGAGATTTATGACAACGCATTGGAGAACACCCACATTTCAGAGTTCTCTACTTCTGCCCACTCCCTTTACCCCCACCCACTCCTCAGCTAACCTCGCTGTCACCATGCTGTGGAAAGATTAACCGTCTCTTTCACTGCTGACTGAGCATCTGTTTTTGGGAACACAATAAACACTATAATCCTCACATTGTCGCAATCTTTTTGTGCTTGGCCTCAGAAGAACTGGGAAATCCCTGCATTCCCTGATCAGTGTACTTCTGTTTTCCATCCTCCTGATGTCTCTTCTCTTCCAGATGATGCCAATATTGTAAGCGAAAGCACAGAGATCGTGGATGTGAGTCCTTCCATCACCACCAACATCATTGGCCAGAAGCGAGATGACGCGGGCGCAGACATGTGCGACCGCTCCTGCGAGGAGCTGAGCACCATGTTCCAAGAGCTCAACGGCCTCCGAGTGGTCGTCAGTAATCTCATTGATGGCTTGCAAAAAGTGGTAAGCAGAAAAGGATGGAACGTTGTTGGCAGATTCTGTTCTGGATGATACTGTATATGGACGAGTATTCATAATATGCAGGAAGATTCCGTTGAGTAAATGAAGGAAGAGGACATCGTCTTGTCATTTTAAAAGGTTAAAGGTTAAGAGGTAACCCAGATTGGTTTAAAAGTAAACAGCTAGTGACCACAGGGCTGTTTATAGCTACCTGAGGTAGCTCAACCCCTATGACTCCTGCTCTCTGTGGCATTGTGTGTCAGACAGATTTTATGACATGCTACATGTGGATATAGGAAGTGTTCCCCTGGCCGCGTTAGGGTCCAGTTTAATGTCTGGCTGTGTTTCAACAGCCCATGTGTTTCCTCTGGGAGCCTCCCAACAATAAGAGAGTCTGGGCATGAAGCTTGGAAAAAAAATGGCTGAGATGAGAAGGGTCCCTGAGGCTCTTCCAGACCGAGTGGTGTCTTAGATTCTAATGCCGCACACTGCTGCCTCCATTCTTCAGCACACAGACACAAAATTTTGGCAGCAGTTTATTGACTGACACTTGCCAAGGGTGCAGGAGTCCAGCCACAGACTTGTTTCTTTCCAATTGGGTTGGAGGTTACAATGAAAATTTCTGAATTATTTCACTGTTTGTTATATAAAGTAATTCGAAACGCATTTACAAGTATTCAGATTTTCTCAACAATCATTGATCTTTGTGGTGTATTTACCTTTTCTCTGAGCCTTTGGTACCTCAAAGGATGAGGGAAGTGATCTCACTAAATAGCTTTCCGTTTTTTTCTCTTTTCTGATGCAAGAATTGTTTGTTACTCATGCTTGAGTATTATTCACTGCTCCATTAATTAGCATGATTCTGATGTCTCGAAATTCAAACTCAACTGTGCTTGTTGTATGTCAGACGCAGGAGAACACCGTCATGAAAGAGGCCCTTGGAAAGATGAAGAACACTAAGGAGAAGAACATGTGTTGGCAGGATGGCCGACTGTTCGATGACAAGGAAGACTGGGTTGTAGACAGCTGCACCAAATGTACCTGCCAGGTAGAGCTGACTCAAATGGAACAATTTCATCTCACCAGAACCTAGTACAAAATGATCTGAAAATTTAAGCACTGTCATGCTGAAGCTGGATTATTTATATACACCAAAATACTATATTTTGCTGTAATACCAATACCAAATTAGGTCATATTATTTAATACTAACAAAACGTGAAATACAGTATGTTTTATGACATTGCATTCTTTTCTTTTTTTGTACTAAATTCTTGTGAGAACACTTTACATGACATGTTATACAAATTTACTGTTGATCTAAATTGCCCTGATTGTGCATTAATCTTAATTTTTCTTGATGACAGGAGTCCAAGGTAGTGTGTCACCAAATTACCTGCCCCGCAGTGGCCTGTGCCAGCCCTACATTTGTTGATGGCGAGTGTTGTCCTGTGTGTCTGCGTAAGTACTCAGCAGCTCCTATAGGCCTGAACCCCCGCCTCCTGCATACCAGCACTGTAATATGCATTCAATGGCACTTGGTTGGCTGATATGCAGAATTTATCTTTCATTCAAGATGGTTTCGGTAATCTTTTATCACGGAAATTTCTTCGATAATTCCTCCTCACCAAAAAAAAAAAAAAAAGTCCCTACCTAACATTCACTGACAATGCAAAAACTAATTACCTTGATAAACTTGATACTAACACAAAACGTTTACCCCCATAATCGATTGTTATTCTGTATTGTTTTGTCTTTTCTGTGATGTATCATATCTGCAAGCCTTCTGGCAACCTATTGTCATCAAAAGGGATACCAAGTTTGATTGTTCCACAGTGTTACCTGACTTATTCTTTTTACTGTATTGCCGGTAATGTTTTTTCGTTTATTTAATTCACCTAAACCTTTAACGTATAGTGTAGGTTTCAACAATGCATGGATAACAAGTAAAAAGTTCACAAATACACGTATGTCAATTGAAACTGCTATTTTGCTTATTATATATATATTTTTTCATTTGTCTAGCTAAAGGCAGTGAGCATGGCTGGTCCCCGTGGTCCGAGTGGACAGAGTGCACAGTCACCTGCGGGACAGGAACTCAGCAGAGGGGAAGGTCATGTGATGCAACCAGTAACCCCTGCACAGGACCTTCAATCCAGACTCGCAAGTGCAGCCCAGGAAGATGTGACAGTCGCGGTGAGAATATGAATCACCTTTATGATGTGTTGTTATTTTGACGGTGTCAACAAAATGTGAGGGAGGGATGTGATCTACATTGGTGAAATCTCACCTCCAAAGACCACCAATGAGATACCGTACAGTGCAACATTCCTAAATGTTGAATCAGAATGAGGTTGGACTGCATGGTCGGCTTGCAGGGTGTGCCCAGTATAAGTTATTTTCCAAATAAACTCTAAACTCATAACCCAAAGCCCAGTGACTCACTTTTGGCTGTCATGCAATATTAGTGATTATTGTCATTTTATATAAAATATAAGAGTTTGGGGGATTTTCACGACATATTGGTGGATGAAATGAACATATTGGCTTCTTGTGAGATTGAGGGATTGTCTTGTTATTACTTGAGGGTAACATTACACTGCATCTGTGCGAGTAGCTGAATCAGTCTAACCGCTGGATGATAGCTTACACAGTGTGATGTAAACACTGGAGCTAGAACCTTGGAGCATCTTTGAAAGTGAGCCATGGCCTCCAACATCACATAGTATTTACTTGTAGAAAATTTGTTCAACTTTTTAAAATTAGACCTTTTTTTCTATTTTACTCGGTGCAAATCTTAGAGGATAATTTTTTTTGTGCTGCTCACCTGACGTCTGATTTTTCAGTTCGCCAGGATGGAGGATGGAGCTTGTGGTCGCCGTGGTCATCCTGCTCAGTGACCTGCGGAGACGGCCAGATCACCAGGATACGACACTGTAATGCCCCCATGCCTCAGCTGGGGGGGAGAGACTGCGATGGAAATGGGCGAGAGACTCAGCGCTGCACTGCAGAGCCTTGTCCGAGTGAGTATCGCAACCAGCGCCACTTCCTCGTGCCTTGCAGCTCGCCTGAGGCAACCTATTTTGGATGAGCCTCCTACAGGAAATGTTGACCTAAATCACAGTATCTCTTGTAGAGTTAAGTCACCACCGTCTGACTCGCTGGCTACTCCCCAGAAAATGTACCTTTTTTTTCATAAATTATGTGTTCAGTCAAGCACTATAATCCATATTTTTCTGAATATATACACTAATACAGTATATGCGCTGAACATGTACGTGCTTCACTACTGTGTAAACGGCCCCTTCGGATACAGGACTCAAAGACAACAAATGTGGACTGCAGCTTTGTTATCGTATTAGTGTCAAGTCACTGACTTACCGTAATTTAATTTCAGCAGCCCTTAAAGCCGACCTTTTCCAGGCTATTTCCTGAGTCGCTATCCTGTAAGACAGGTACCGCTACAAAACTGGGGCGTTGAAGTCATCCTCCAAATTGGCCTGCTTCTGACATGCAAACACTGCTTACTACTGTGTTGCTGAGTTCTGATGTTGCAGACACAAATAAATCTCTGTTTCATCAGTCGATGGAGGTTGGGGGCCTTGGTCTCCGTGGGCAACCTGCTCAGCAACATGCGGTGGTGGGATCAAAAGTAGGAAACGTGAATGCAACAGCCCTCATCCTCAGTACGGCGGCAGGAAGTGTATCGGAGAGGTCAACGACAGTGACAGCTGTAACAAAAAAGACTGTCCTGTTGGTAAGCTCTTGATTATAGACTATAGACTCTCTTTCTAGATTTTGATTCTGTTGATCTATCAGGATACATTTTATGACATTGAGGATCTTTTTTTTTTTTTTTAATTATATGAAATTACATTTCATTAAATCTCTTTTCAACCTTACCATGTGAATCCCTTTTAGATGGCTGTCTGTCTAACCCGTGCTTTGGGGGAGTGGACTGCAGCAGTTCTCCGGATGGTTCCTGGGAATGCGGGCCATGCCCAGCTGGTTTCCGTGGAAATGGTACCCACTGTGAAGATGTCAATGAGGTAAATGTTTTCTGACCTCTGACATATTCAAACAAGAGGGATGTTTAAGACTGATCCATGTCATAATCAGCTTTTTCCTTTATTTCCCTCCTCCTGCAGTGTGACATGGTGTCTGACATTTGCTTCAACGTGGGCGGACTGCAGCGCTGTGTCAACACCGATCCAGGGTTCCATTGCCTCCCTTGCCCTAAACGCTACAAGGGCACCCAACCTTTCGGGATGGGGATGGATGCCGCTAAGAAGAACAAGCAGGTAATGTATACGTAGATCTTGCTTGAAATTGATATACAATAAAATGGTTTTCTTCATTAACAATAGTTGCAGCATTTTATCTAATGAGATCAAATTAGCTGTATCAAAACCACATTTTTTTCGACAGTAACTCTCAGGTTTGAGGAGCACTTTGACCCATTATCAGTAAGCAGACAGGAGGAGAGGCTTTATGCATGTCAAACACAATACCTCTCTACTATTTTCACAATATTAGCAGAAAATCTGTTTTTGTTTACTATGAATATAAAAAATATAATGGTGCCTTTGAATAATAAAATCGATTAGGTTTAGTATTTCCACAGCTAAAGCTACACATAATACACTAGCCCTTTCACTGAACTACTTTTTACCCCTCTATAGGCCTTTGCAGATGCTCATCTATATTGCCATGCCCCAGTCATATAGTTATTTGATTTGAGGATACTGGAATTGTCTCACCGCTGGCAGTGAAGGTTCCATTTCAGGGTTTTTGATCAAAGGCCTGCTCTCACTGCCACTTTCTACTCTTTGAACTCATGGAGTGGCTTTCAAAGCAGAGTCATATTTTGGTCCGCCGGTAATGAGTGGCAGCTGTGAGTACCTTATGAGGCAGTGGTGAGCCACAGTGGGATGTGTGATGCATTAAGTTGGATTCTATCAAATCAGCAACGCTCTGAAGTACTTTGTCTAAAATGTCTTTCTTAACCATCTCAATTTGGAGCTGCTGTTATTTTGCAATGCTCTTTCCAGACAGACAGATGACAACAATCTCAGACCATTCCAACCCTAACCCCATTTTTTTTGTCATGCAGGTGTGCGAACCAGAGAATCCCTGCAAGGACAAGACACACAACTGTCACAGATCAGCTGAATGTATCTACCTTAGCCATTTCAGTGATCCCATGTATAAGTGTGAGTGTCGCACTGGTTATGCTGGTGATGGTTATATCTGCGGTGAGGACTCTGACCTCGATGGCTGGCCCAATCAGAACCTTGTGTGTGGAGCCAATGCCACCTACCATTGCAAGAAGGTATGTCATTTGATTGCTTTTCCTTACATCTCTTTTCATGGAAACAATTCTGTAGTTAGAAGCCCTTCTGCATTTTCAGGACAATTGCCCCAGCCTGCCCAACTCTGGACAAGAAGACTTTGACAAAGATGGCCAAGGAGACGCTTGTGATAAGGATGATGACAATGATGGAATCTTGGATGAGAGGGTGTGAGATGTTTTTTACATATTTGCACACATGACTTGTTCCTCTGGACCTCTACATTCCTCTAACAAGTGTACGTTTTCAACCTTAGGACAATTGCGCCCTCCTTTACAACCCTCGCCAGTCTGACTTTGACAAGGATGAAGTAGGTGACCGCTGTGATAACTGTCCTTATGAGCACAACCCTAACCAGATTGACACGGACCACAATGGGGAAGGGGATGCCTGTGCTGTAGACATTGATGGAGATGGTAAAAGAACCCTCAAACTGTGATTATTATTGCCATGCCACTGTTGTGTCTACCCAAAATCCATCTTTATTTTCGTAGAAATCATGAATGAGAATGACAACTGCCCTCTTGTATACAATACTGACCAGAAGGACACAGACATGGATGGAGTTGGCGACCAGTGTGATAATTGTCCCCTCCTGCACAATCCTCTGCAGGTACTGTAACACACAGCACCTCAAAGGTACCAAAAGTCTTCATACTCCTAATCAATCATTTGTGTTGTACCAACAGATGGACTTAGACAACGACTTGGTGGGAGATCAGTGTGACAACAACCAGGATATTGACGAAGACGGCCATCAGAACAACCTGGACAACTGTCCGTACGTGGCCAACGCCAACCAGGCCGACCACGACAAAGACGGCAAAGGAGACGCATGTGACTTTGATGATGATAACGACGGTGTACCTGATGACAGGGACAATTGCAGACTGACCCCCAATACAGACCAGCTGGACTCTGATGGTGAGGACAGAAGTTGTTTGGCACTTTCTATCATATTTATTATACATGTTAAATTTACGTAAAAATACCTAGGCAATCACGGCATAGCAGATGACAAATAAGAGACTTACTATGACTAACTTTGCACCACACAGAAGGGAATACACTTAATTTATTGTCTACCACTCATTTCTTTCAGAACAATGGTCACATCTCCTCTTTCATTTTAAAGTTCAATATGTTTTTGACATATCTTCAGTGAAAAATGGCAAACAGCCACAAGGTCAGAAGATTGCTCAAGCATACAGTAGGTGACAGTAATGTGCATTACAAACAAGTTGCCATCGTCCCAAAAAATCAAGAGGAAAAAGAAACGCTGTGGAAATAGATTTTCCATAAATATAAAAACTAATTACTAGATCGGCACCAAAATTTGATAAGTGGAATACATTTTGATTCTCCATGACCATCTATTTCCAGTTAATTAACTGTGGATCTAGTTAATTATATGCTAGTGTGTGGTGTTCAGTGACATGTTGAGGTTTATTGAGATGAGTTCAAGAAAAAGTCAGATTTATGACGTCCGTGTACAGAATAGCAGTACAAGAAAGTTGTTCCTGAAGCAACTGAAGATAGGAGTATCTAAGTATCATCGGGTGTAAATACACAAGACAGGCACAAACATTTGACAGTTGTGCCTACATCCTTATACACAACAAATGCACCTGTGATGATGCCACTCTTTTTCCTCTGGTGTTCAAGTTTGACTTGAGTTTTTCTGATGTTGTGCATGAAATGTGGCAGTGGAAAGAGTGGAGCTTCGGGGTTGGCATGGGTGATGTCATTCCACATGACTTCAGCGAGTGGCCCAAAAGGGCACACGCCAGCTTGTTAAGTTTTTATTTGTTTTAGCTTTGCTCTTGATTAGTTTGCTGTGCCCAAATTGCCCAGGGTTACCTGGAGTTTATACAGCTGTGTGTAACTGGAAACAGACAGCTTCGGAGGAGGGCCCTTAGTCACTGATGCGTTTACTCTCTTCACAGCTTGTCAGATAGTGTTTATTTGACAGAAGTGTAGTCTCGTGTGCCATAACAAACATGATGACAGAAAGCAGCGAGCTACTTCCATGCGGCGGCCTTCATGACTCACGGCAACCTTTCCACTGGGAGCTCCAAGCCTGCTGTTTGGCTCAAGTGGACCTCGGATATCATCACTGATAGTTATCACCCCATGACAAAAGATGGCTGCTTTTTCTTCAGTGACTTGGAAAATGTGCTTAGCTATACTCACCGGCCACTTCATTCGGAAGAACTCAGAAAATTATCCTTTTGTCTTTGGCACACAGTCGAGCACAGACTTCTGCCAATGCAATTTGTATCCATCTGTATATTAGCAGGGTACACATGATACCCAGTTCCAGTGTGAATAAGGTCAAGCCTGTCTCTCTTGTGCCTTTCTTTTCCAGGTGATGGAAGAGGTGATGCCTGCAAAGATGACTTTGACAATGACAGTATCCCAGATATCCTCGATGTCTGTCCAGAGAACAACGCCATCAGCATCACAGACTTCAGGAAGTTCCAGATGGTCCACTTGGACCCAAAGGGAACCACTCAAATCGACCCCAACTGGGTGGTGAGGCACCAGGGCAAAGAGCTTGTGCAGACTGCTAACTCTGACCCAGGCATTGCAGTAGGTGAGCATCACTCGTTATAACAGCGTAAAATTACAGTCTAAGTAGAGTCATGTATGGAAGGTCGTGCTTTTCTCTCACACCACCAGGCTTCGATGAATTCAGTGCTGTGGACTTTAGCGGCACGATGTATGTGAACACAGACAGGGACGACGACTATGCAGGCTTTGTTTTTGGCTACCAGTCGAGTGGGCGCTTTTATGTGGTGATGTGGAAGCAGATCACACAAACCTACTGGGAGGACAAGCCCTCCAAGGCCTTTGGCATCTCTGGTGTGTCTCTCAAAGTGGTCAACTCGACCACCGGTACTGGAGAACACCTCAGGAATGCCTTGTGGCACACTGGCAACACTCCTGGAGAGGTAGGCTCAATTTTAAAAGTTTTTGTTTTCTGCTTTAAAAGCGCTGGCATTTATTTTCTTATTTATTTAACATAGGTACGCACTCTGTGGCATGACCCCAAAAATATTGGCTGGAAAGATTACACAGCTTACAGGTGGCACCTCATCCATAGACCGAAAACTGGTTTCATCAGGTAAAATATTCACTTTAAGTTACTGTTTATAACAGTGTAAAAATAGAGACTGTTCGTGGGGTATTCATTTACAGTGAGCCGTATGAGCACCTCTCAGTATGAAGCAGTACAGTTCTACACCACTGCAAACTATAATCCCATTAACTATATTGTTAAATTAATACCTCTCTGATACAGCTCTTGTATTGTGGGTCAATAGATGGGCAAATGTATGTAATAAAGAGTTCGGTGGCAGAGAAGTAGAGTATAATGTGTTTCTCACATTGTTTGCAGAGTTTAATGTGTTTATCATATTGTTTGCAGAGTTGTTGTATACGAGGGTAAACAGATCATGGCTGACTCAGGACCAGTTTATGACAAGACATTTGCTGGTGGAAGGTTAGGATTGTTTGTCTTCTCACAAGAGCTGGTCTTCTTCTCCGACCTCAAGTATGAGTGCAGAGGTTAGTAGAAACCATTTTAAATGTATATACATTTATATAAATGTATATCTTTCAATCCTTAAATGAACAAATTGCTTTTCTACTGTGTGTCTTTCTTATCAGCTTATTAGCTTATTAGCTACAAGGAAAGTCTTGAGTGTGGAATTCAGTTGGTGTTTTTTTGTTTTTGTTTGTTTGTTTTTTTACTGAGTTTATTGTTAGCTTACTTTATAGTTGTAATAAGTTAAATGATCCACACCAGAGTTGGACTGACTGTGGTTCTTAGCTTCAAAATGAGTAGCATGGTTTTAAATGAGGTAGTAATAGCTGTGCACCTTCTAATGGGACAGTGATGGACCTAAACAGCACATGTGAATTCCATGCCAATGAAAGTCTTAGCAGAAACTTTATATTTTAGACTACAAAGATTACAATAATTCATCCAAGGGTGAGACTAATCATCATCAAAATTCTGGAACTTGTTCTTTTTTTAACTGCGAATCCAGTAAATGTTGTGGATCCAGATAACGGGGTGAATCCAAGATATGCTCACTCCTAGTTAACATTACAAGACTTTTCCTCAATTCAGCAGTGAGTAATGGGTGAATGTTTATGTTGAAAATCAGGCTTATGCAAAATTGATCTGTCTTGCCAGAGGCCTTCAATTGTTTATACAGCTCTATTTAGACTGGCAGGTGTGAATATTTGGATATTACAGATTTTCTTTCTTAGCAGCAGTGTGTTTGTGTGTATGGATCAAAGCTAGGGCTGCACGATATTGGAAAAAAATTACATTGCGATTTTCTTTAACCCTGTGATATATTTTGCAATGCTAAAAAATACAGGATGACATACACGTAACGTAAAAACCAGCGCACATTTCTCTTTTTTCATCTCTAGAAAAACTATGCTCAGTAGAGTACAAAAATATAGTCATTTGTATGTAGTCTATCTGTATTTAAATGCACTGTAGTATTGAGCAATAGTCCAGCCAGACATGAAGTTAAAATAATTTTTCATGCCCAGTTCTACTCTACAGTCATTAGCACATTCCTAACCTTATTCATTTGTTTATAATCTGTTATTTTACACCCATGTTTAACATATGTATTAGTATTTCTATATTTTAATGCATTAGTTTAACCAAAACATGTTGTTGTGTACAGCTAAAGCTTGTATCTTGAAATGGATCTCCTCCCAAGTGTAATTTGTTGCGACACGCATTTGTTTGTCACATTCTGAAGAGAGATACAATAAATACAGGCATGGAATTGTTTCCCGTGTCCTCGTTAATAGTTGTCATACAAGAAAAATAACTATATAACGCTCTGGGCTGCTCCGTGTGTGTTGTTTGGTGGGTTATACTTTACCGTAACATCGGTGCTAATCTTATTTTCCCTCTACTGGTTTGATTCACTGAACGTCAATACACCACCATTGCGCAGGACCCTGCGATGGGACTATTGCGCACACGTACATTGCGATTACTATGTTCAAACGATATATTGTGCAGCCCTAATCGGAGCACACACGTGGTAACCAATCAGGGAACCAGAGGTACAGAATACCTCTTGCTTTTTTTTTTTATGTCATATGCGAAAAGTCTGAAAACCCTTCGTGTCTTTTGATATTCAGATGAGCTGGACTTGCCGACAAGGGTGAAAAGGTAACATCGTGTGTGTTACGTGTTGTTTTGTTGGCCCAAGCAAATTTATAAAAGATCTCATGCTATGTTTTGTGCGTGTTAGCTTTTTTTTGTGTACAATGCACTAGATGCATTGTGGAAGACCTTGTGAATGTGCGTGCGCGCCTGTGTTTGTACAGTGTGTGTGATTCAAGGACTTCCAACTTTCTGTCCAGCATTGAAGTGTGGAAAAGCCTACAGCCTTCTAGCAATCACTCATGATGCCCGTACGCCACGTGCACACGTTTTTTTCAGCGCTTTTGACTGCAACGCTCTCACCCGGCGGTGTTGTTGTTGTGCATTTTGATTACAAACACGCAAGTAATAGCCACTATTTACTCTGTGTTTCCGCAGATAACTGAATCAAGATGGCGAACGGGGATCTCAAAGTAAACATCACATCGTCACAGAATGCATTTCAACGCAAATGAGACTTTCCATGCTCTTCCATGTCTCCACGCTGCAGAGGAAACCATGACTCTGATTTCCTCTTTTCCGGGTGACTTGTATGTATACGTTCCCCTCAATGGAGGGTGCGCGGGAGGACGGACATGAGTGGATGGGTGGCAGAAACTATGCAGAATATTTCGTTTTAACTAATGTACTTATGACTACATTTTTAAACAATTCATTGTACAACCACTTAGATTCTGTATGTGCTTTCTTACACTATGTGAACCAAAATGTGGTTTGTTTGAGATTCTTTTTCTTGGCTCCTGTACAGTATGTCACAATAATCGTATCAGTAACCAAAACATCATTTTACTGTCATTTCTTTTAACCCTGAATGTTTTTAATTGAGGACTTGAGTGAACAACTATTTTTTAAAAGCCATTTTAGTAAATGCCAAAGATGTTTATACTAAGTCTGTATTATAATTCCTTTTGTAAGTTATTTATGCTTGTTGCTTGATTTGTTTTGGGTATTTTTGCATTTTTTTCTAGAGTTTGTAAATATTATTTATTTGTTCACACTGACAAAGCGCATAATCGAGAACCATAACTATCCAGAAGAAATTATCACGTGTTTACATATGCCCTCATTATTGTCAAAGTTCAGTCGAGGAATTTTGAAAGTTTCCTTCACTAAAGCAATTTGCAACTTTTCTTGAATGCAACTGAAAATACTTTGAGGCAGTTTACTTTGGCAGTAACATTTGTTTAAAAGGAAGTGTAATACACTAAATGTGTGTTTTCGAGGCTTGTTTTCACCTTAATTCTTTGGCTCGTAATTATGGTTTGTGCTACACAGTGAGACATTATCGCATGAACGGCAAAAAGTCAGAGCTTTAACAAGCAGCCATTATGTGCAATGGCTTCATTAACAGTGTGAATATTCATATGGTAACCATTTCTTAAAAAGGTTTATTTGTCTAGGTACAATTTATTGTTCTTCCAGGAAACATTTGCGACGTGGTCATTCCCTTGCACAAAATAATGTTTTGTTGTGTAAGATTGTTCTTTTTCATAAATAAATCACTTGTACACATTTTGTTAGGACTGTTATTTAAATAGTACCCTTGTAACAGATGTGCAAAACATCAACTCAAATGCATTTTAAGGAGATGAGGATTTAAGGATGGAATTTTAGTTAATTAAACCTGGCACGGTGCACGACTGGTTTAAAGCGTCTGCCTCACAGTTCTGAGGACCAGGGTTCAATCCCCGGCCCCGCCTGTGTGGAGTTTGCATGTTCTCCCCGTGCCTGCATGGGTTTTCTCCGGGCACTCCGGTTTCCTCCCACATCCCAAAAACATGCATGCTAGGTTAATTGACAACTCTAAATTGCCCGTAGGTGTGAATGTGAGTGCGAATGGTTGTTTGTTTGTATGTGCCCTGCGATTGGCCGGCAACCAGTTCAGGGTGTACCCTGCCTCCTGCACGATGATAGCTGGGATAGGCTCCAGCATGCCCGCGACCCTAGTGAGGAGAAGCGGCTCAGAAAATGGATGGATGGGTGGATGGATAAACCTGACACAAAAAAATCATAAACCAGTCAATATTACATGTTGTTTGGTATTAGAGTTACATGGATGTTTATGTAATGATATGGGATTAATAATTTCATGCGTCACGGTCTACCATCTTGGTGAAAATATTCAACAAAGAATATATTTTCAAATCATCTAAGAAGCTTTTGTCACTATAAAAGCATTTATGGATTTATTTTCTGCAGCTTTGTGCAATTCCATCAGTCCCATAGCACAGCGGAGGGATAAGTGGGGGAGATCAAGCCAGGAAAATAGCATGCGTCTGGGGAAAATGGGGAAGTCAACACTCAAAGCAGTGTGGCATGCAGATAATATTTGGATTGAGGCTTTTGGAAAGGTCCACGTGGCCCATATACACTAAACACTGGCTTCTATGGCTTCTGGCACAGCACTGGTGCTTTACCGCTTTGACTGAGTTCCAGCCATGTTGGTTTAGTGAGCTCAGCCAGAGGATGTCAATGTGTTACCCAGTAAACCGACAGTTTCTGTTGAGACACCAACCACTACCTCAAAAAGATGAACATCCTCGATTAATTTGTCTTGCACAACCTGAAAACAGATGATAGATAAATATGTAGATAGTTTTAGTTATCTCGGAGATCCAGAAATGGCGCTCGGCACCATCTTGTCACTTCTAACAGCATCGAGACAAATACATGAAACTTGGGACGACCATATGCAACACTCTCATTTAAAGTTTGATGTTTGATGTTAAGTTTGATGTTTCTCTCTCAATTCATAGAGGTGTGAAATACCAACCGGCGGTTCGAGGTAGCGTCACATATTATTCCGCTGACAGTCTTTCTCAACTTAACGTCAATTTTCCCTTTTCCATCATTTCTTTTTTTTTTTTTTCACCATTGGAGTGTCTGTTGAGGAATCAGACGGAGCTATCATGAACTAACAAACAAAAAAAATGGCTTTCAGGCAGCAAGGTCATATCAAGTATATCTACTATAGTATTAATATTTATGGTTTTGCTTAATTAATTATTTAAATTGAAAGCTATAACAAGCATCGTTAGCTTATAGCTCTCCCTTACGCTCTGTCATTGTATTTAAATTATTGCTGCTAGCTACTTCCATTTCCAGCAATTTCCCAGGCTTTTCCAAAACAAAGACTGGAAAAGCTTTGATTTAAAATCTCAAATTATAACTTTTCAAAACTACAACAGCACCCAGTAAAGCACAAATCTCTGAAAAGTGTGATTCTTTATTTGGGTTAGCAGAAAATGTCACAATGCTAACAAAGTGTTTCTTTGCACAGTTTCATGGAAGTGGGTTCAGTACAGTTTGTGTAATCCCGCTAACTGTCAAACTAACCATCAAAAGGTGATGAAAGTGTCTTGGCGATGGTAAAACATTCTTTAAAAAATAAAAGCTTGATAAATGAATAGCTAGCTTTTCTTAACAGTCATCCATCTTCTCCTGTGCAAGAACATTATTGGGATGAAACAGGCAGCACTCACTAACAGGAAACGCTGCGTTTTCCTGTTTCACAGAATCCGAGTGAAATCAGAATTTACTGTTCCCACCAGCCGCTTTAACGAGTTGACCATTGGTGCCGCTGAACAAAGTGACTTCTGCGCCTGCCAAAAAAAGGAAGTGAATCTGTCACTTGGAATCAAATAAGTCATTTATTTCAGGGCATGAGTCCCTGTAGTCACTGGGAAAATATCCACTCCTTATGCCAGTCTTCGGGCGCCTGACAAACCAGAGTTGTCAAAATGGTAAGACCGCAAGCTGAGCTCCCGCAACACACAAGTCCAATGAAGAGAAAATCAACCTTTAAGACATGACAAAAAAAGTGGTTTGCTGTTCAGTTGGAGTAGAAGCAAATGAGGGAAGAGTTTCCCAACATGTAGCAGTAATCACATTTTTGAACCTTTGCTCATATTCGCAATGCAAAAAAGAACAAATGTAATATACTGCTCAATAGTCTCGGGCCACCATACAATGTGTTCTTTTAGCAGTACGATAATGACCCCTGAGGTTGAACGCACTGCTTGACCTCCAATTTGCTCATATAGTTTTTCAAAAGACTTTTGAAATAGAATTCATCTGTAACCAGGGTCAAACTGTCACCATCATAAAATCTTTGTTAACTTTAAAGACCATGTTTATCAATGTTTGTTAAAAGATAAAAACTTCACATCAAATAATGACACCTTCCTGTTCAAGCAGTTTATCATTATCATACATGTGTAAAAATGATTAATATTGAAACAAAGGAAACCGAGGGAGCACGGTGGACTATTCATACCATGGTTAGGATGCCTGCCTTGTAGGTCTGAGGTTCATTCGGTGTTAAAATCTTGGCTCTGGCCTTCGTGTGTGGGGTTTACATGTTCTCCCTGTGTTTGCATGGGTTTCTCTGGGAACTCCGGCTTCCTCCCGCATTACAAAAACATGCATGTTAAGATTTATTGAAGACTAAATTGTCCATACATGCAAAGGTAAGTTTGAATAGTTGTTTGTGTATGTGCCCTGCGATTGACCGGAGACACACCACCCCGAAGTCTCTGTGCCATAAGAATAAATCATCACATGGCAAAAAGAGGCACGCGCAGTTACCAGCGAGCTTACCATACTGTTTTTCATTTGATTGAAGCCTGGAGTTTGAAATGTTCTTAAAGTATTTTGAGATCATAGTTTGGAGTATGTTTAGGGTTGAAACTTAAATATAGGCATCCATTAACATTTTTAGAGAGGGGCATCTGTTATTTGCAGCTTTTTGCTATTCAGTGCAATAGCGAGGGTTGAAGGTACTGTGAAAAAGAATACAAAAAAGACAGTAGTAGCTTAAGCATTGTACTGTTTATTAAAAGCAAATGGAAATAAGCGTTAGATAATATGCTTGAGACATTGTCAAGGTGATGTCAAATGGAGGCTTGTTTCCACAAAGGTTTGTGTGAAACTGAGAGCAGACACATTTGGTCTCATTAAATCAGGTTGTGAAGTCTTGTCCTTGCAGTAACCTCGCACAAAACAAAGCCAGGCAGTACACGTTGCTGCAAGCCCCCTTAATATTAGATTTCTCTGACTTCGCTCTTTAAAACAGGATCAGATCAAATGCAGCACACTTTTCTTTAAAGATTGTTCACATTTCTCCATTTTCCCCCACTTTCGTTATGATACAGTAAGTGGTTTTTGACAAGATTCCAAATGAAATAATGAAATGTGTAAGATATGGATGCACAATGCAAGTATTGAACTTGAGTAGCGAACACTGAATGCTCTATATGACTATAGAGGAACTTTATAAGTTAAAAATAAAACCTGAATGACTCAGTCAAAAATCAACGCTGGTGTTCATAAGAATAAGAGTCCAGTCAACTGTCCACTTCCAATTAAGGTCCAAATGGACTGAAGGCTGGCTGCAAATGAAAAATTAGGCTGACATTTACATTTACATGCACAACTTTTAACTTTCTTCACTACACAGTAGTATGCATGTATGCATGTATGTGTGTATCTGTGTGTGCGTGTGTGCGCTGACCACTGGAGTGACCAAGATTTTGGCTCACGCTAACACTTTAACACATTCCATGTAATGTAATGCACAAGGACAGGAGAGGAAGCATGCAGGACAAGGGTCGTGAACCCGGCTGTACAACTGAAGTGTGGTCGGAGAGGCTATGTAAATTCTAAACGTCTATAGGACCAGAATGTGAGTGAGGGGATACCCAAGCAATTTGCATATTCATGAGTTATTTGTCGCAATAAGTGAGTGGCCCCACACCCAGTGAAAAGGTCCCAGGGGTGTGTGCCTGCGGACACATGCAAGTGAATTGACACCGTTTCGCATGCACAATGACTGACAGAAGTGTCCTGTATTTGCTGTGCTTGCACCGCAGAGGCTGAGGACCCCACCCAAACAGCACTGACGTACTGAAACCCGGTCCGACACCCACACTCTCCTGACCCCACACCAGTCCCCCAGGAACTGTGTGGTGTGGTGTGGGAGGTGGGCACCCCCTAAATCAGGCAGGGACGAAGACCCCACAGCCCGCAGGGGACCACCCGGCTCCCCCACAAGAAGAGGAGGAGGTGACCGCAGCGGGACGCAAGGAATGGAGAGAAGAGGAGGAAGCAGGCCCGAGGAGCGACAGTAGCCAGAGTAGGGGGACCAAGGCGGGCACCAGCACCCAGGGAACATGGGCAAGTCCACCGTCACACCATCGATGCTCTTCGGGAGGTCAATCCAGTGGTCCAACCCCACAGCCCCCGAGATCGCCGTTGATTTTTTCGTTCCACGTTCCACTGATATTTTTTCTAAGGCAATATATTCTATGATGAGATTTAACCAGTGATTAATGTTAATAGCTTGTTTGTTTTTCCAGCTTAATAGAATTGTTTTCTTGGCGGTAGCTAACGCGATGAGTACTGATTGTGAATATTTATTAGGGAGGTTGATCGTGCTTAAATCACCAAGTATGCATAATCTTGAGGGAAGTGGAATGCTGCAGTTCAAAATATAAGAGTTTCTGCTTAAACGAACTCCAAAAGCAATTGAATTGGTGTGGATTCCCATATAGCATGAAAATAGGTGTCTGGGGTATTTTTGGTGCATTGCGCGCATATATTAGAAAACATCCTATTTGAAGCCTTGCAATAGCAAGGTATACTGTTGATTAATTGTTGAGTGTCATTTTGGTCTCATGATGTCAAAATGTGAGCAGCAAGATGAGGAGGACTGATTAAAAAAACAATTCTCATTGAACCAGGAATCAAACACCTGTTGTGAATTTTGCCATTCATCTCCTTGTTAGAGAACAAGTCGTGCAAAAAGCACAAACACCGAACAGGTGGAAATGTGCATTAAAATGATTATAGCAGGTCATATTAAGTTCAACTCTAAAGGTTATAGGGCATTTTAGGTACATCCTGAAATTTTTCCCAAAAGCCAGATATCTCCAACTTTTCATGAGTAGTGTATCAATCTGTTTTGACGTCAGGTTGTTCTTCAGAAATTGGTTGAGACTGAATCAACAGTGCCTCTGCTGTCGCCAAGCAGTGCACTCGATTTTGATTCAATTGCTTCTAGACAGAATTAATCAAAAATCAATTCCACACAATCAACAGTTTGCTTCTTGATCAATTATAGAATTAATAGATTACTATAATCAACCCCAATTAAAACCTCAGACTTTAACCATATTTTTTTTATTTTTTATTTTTGCATGGGACAGAATGACAAGAAAATGAGAATTAATGTCACCATTTTGGATTGAACTGTTTATTTTCGTGGTTAATCTGGAGGGATTAGACCAGTGTTTGATACAAGTAGATAAAGTCTATTAACGCATACTTGTGAAGTGATGTCACTTAAATCCTCACAGTGTTCTTTATACATCACGCTCATCCAACTCCCTCCTGTGATCCGCAGCCAAAATGATACATCTTCCTGGCTCTAAAATGTTGGCTGTGGGCAATTCCATCAGGATTATTGGAAAAAATGTCTTCTGCGGTCATTTTTAGAAAGGTTATACATTCCTTTCAGCGAATGAATAAAAGAGGTTTTCTAAGTAGAAAAGTTTTTTTTCTGGACACTGAATAGGGTGGTAAACGAGAGGCTTAACAATAACTCTTTCTCCATCTTCTCACCAGATGTTTCACGAGATCACCAATGACCCAAACTACAAAAAAAAATGTTGATTTCAGCACATGGTACAGGTTACCTAAATGTTAGGCAAACAAACTTAATCAAACCTTTGCTTAGTTCCGCGATCAATCAAACTAGTGAACGGCTCGAAAGCGTGTGTCTCTGTGTATTTATGTGGGTAATATTGTCATAGATTTACTGAACATTAGAGGAAGGTGATTTTATTTATTTATTTTAATTTTTTTTTTACAGTGCGTACAATTATACAGTACAAATGAAGATCTGTTTGCTTGTGTGTGTGTGTGTGTGTGTTTATACTGTAGTACTGTTTGCACTGTAGTTGCATCAACATCTCCAAAGCGACACAATAAAGGCTCATCTTGTCTGCGATGCAATGAAAAAGAAACTATGTTTTCTTGTCCACACATCAAAGAAGTACAATATGTACTGTGTTGTTCATCCCCATATTTTCAACATGTGGTCTTTAGTTGCCGACAAGGAGGCTTTTTCACATCACTTTTTATAGCCTTTCTACTTGATTTAAGTGTTTAATAGATAACAGCGCTGGAATGTAATGTATAATAAAAGTCAACCGTGGCACTCAGACTTGTACCAATTTCTCTCAATGCGCTGCAGCACCACAGAAGGGCAAGAGTGCATTATCATAGAGCATATCATGTAATGAAACTGACTTCATTAGAGAGCGGTGACTACTTATCATTGTGCCACACTACACGGCTTTAAAATATACACAACATCCAGCAATCATCCATTGACTGCAACTGATCCTGTTCAGGGTCACAGGGAAGCTGAAGCCCATACCAGCTGACTCTGAGCAAAAGATGGCTTGGTTGCTAGTCAACCACAGGGCATATAGACAAGTTTTCACTCTCACATTTGCACTGACATTCAGGAATTAATCATGTTATGTTGGTTGCATTAAAGTTAAACGTGTGTAAAAGTGCACTAGCCATGACCTTCCACCAGCACTCTTCCATATGATTGAAATGAATTTCCATTCATCTATTTCCTATACCATTCATTCTCAAAATGTGGTACGAGTACCACTTGTGGGACCTAGACTCCCTCTGAATTAAATGTTCTAACTGTGCATAATGTTACAGTTGCTTAAACATTTTTTTTTAATTCAGTACAGTACATATTGAAAATATAGTTCAGTTGCATTTATTTTGAATATTTTAGAACTGTTTGTTTTCAAAAACTGATTTTGGTGCAATTTTTCTTTTTCTTTTTTTGAGCAATAGTTTTTAATTTAATCTTCATTTCAGTGCAGATTTTTCATTTCCTATATTAAAGCACAGTGTTGACGTACCAACCGTGCATAATGTCACTTTGGCTAACAAAGAAATTACATATAATTTTTAGGAATAAAACCCCTGCCTCATTTTTGATTTGACATTTAGGCCTACTACCTACTGGATTTAAATTTTAGTCATTATGATCTTACTTGGAGAGTCAGGTATTTTTGAGGTGGTACTTGGTGTAAAATGTTTGAGGACCAAGGGTCTATACAAGCAAGAGGCAGGGTAAACCCTGGACTGGTCACCAGTCAATCGCAATGCTGAAGTGAGCTGGGATAGGCTTCAGTTACCCCTTCAGTGCTATAAAATTGATGGCTGGATGAATTAATTTGCTTTTAATATCATTTGATTTTATTTTTGTAACACTACAGGTTCTAGTTTAGAATCTATGCTCTAGCCTCTTTTGTGGAGTTTTGCATGTTCGCTCCATGTTTGCGTGGGTTTTTTCCAGGTAGTCCGGCTTCCTTCAACGTTACAAAATTGTGCAGGTTAGAAATCAGAAATTAGAATTGTTTATTTTATATGGAAATCACAAAAACACTGGACAAACCAGCTGCATTGCTTTAAGTGTTTTAGCATGAGGTTTATTAAAATACAAAATAAAACAACATAAAATAAAATACATATATAAAATACAAAAAGGTAGATAATATACAAGAAGGTAAATAAAATACAAGGAATTAGACAGAATATAGACTAGTGGACTAGTCCTTTTTTAAAATCAGCGTCATGGCAGGTAGTTTCAGTATTAGGCATCTAAATCATCATGCAAGCAGCTCTGTCCAGACTTGAGCCGTTTTTTTAGGTCCCTGCCAAATATGTTAGGATCAATTTCTAGCCTCAACTCGCTGGGAAGCAAATTCCAGAGTCTGGCTCCTTCCTAAGAGAAACTGAACAATTCAAAAGAAGTCTTAGGATTTGGAATACAGTACAGAGTGGCCGGTCTGTCAGAATTTTGAGGTTTGGTGATCAGGGCTGAGAAAAATTATGACACAGAATTATTCAGACATTTAAAAAACTGTTTCAGTGTAGAAAAAATTACAAGGTTTTCTTTCAAAGGTAAAAAATTGATGGTTCTTTTGTGATTTCACAGTGATGCCATCACATTGCTCTCTTGTACATTACCTTGATTGTCTGTTTATAATGTGAGATGGCATTGACATGAAGTATTTTGGTAGATGATGTTTGTGACCATAATGTGATGCACAAGACAAATGTGAAAATATCATTGCATGCTTGTAAAGTATATGAATGTGGCATTAACAGACAAGTCTCTTCTGATGACGTAGAACACTTCAGGTTTGTTTTGACCTTTTTACATACATTTTTAACTTGACTTTGGAATTTTTAATTATTGTCACAAATGATACCAAAGTACCCCATACTCCCGAAGCACTCTCCACGGGGAGTCCTGTGGAGAGTGCTTCGCGAGTATGGGGTACCGAACCCCCTGATACGGGCTGTTCGGTCCCTGTACGACCGGAGTCAGAGTTTGGTCCGCATATCCGGCAGTAAGTCGGACTCGTTCCCGGTGAGGGTTGGACTCCGCCAAGGCTGCCCTTTGTCGCCGATTCTGTTCATAACTTTTACGGACAGAATTTCTAGGCGCAGCCGAGGCGTAGAGGGGGTCCGGTTTGGTGGCCTCAGTATTGCATCTCTGCTTTTTGCAGATGATGTGGTTCTGTTGGCTTCATCAAGCCGTGACCTCCAACTCTCATTGGAGCAGTTCGCAGCCGTGTGTGAAGCGGCTGGGATGAGAATCAGCACCTCCAAATCTGAGACCATGGTCCTCAGTCGGAAAAGGGTGGCATGCCTTCTCCAGGTCGGGGATGAGATCCTGCCCCAAGTGGAGGAATTCAAGTATCTTGGGGTCTTGTTCACGAGTGAGGGAAGAATGGAACGGGAGATCGACAGGCGGATCAGTGCAGCGTCTGCAGTGATGCGGACTTTGTATCGGTCCGTTGTGGTAAAGAAAGAGCTAAGCCGAAAGGCGAAACTCTCAATTTACCGGTCGATCTTCGTTCCTACCCTCACCTATGGTCATGAGCTGTGGGTCGTGACCGAAAGAACAAGATCCCGGATACAAGCGGCCGAAATGAGTTTCCTCCGCAGGGTGTCCGGGCTCTCCCTTAGAGATAGGGTGAGAAGCTCGGTCATCCGGGAGGATCTCAGAATAGAGCCGCTGCTCCTCCGCATTGAGAGGAGCCAGATGAGGTGGCTGGGGCATCTGATTCGGATGCCTCCCGGACGCCTCCCTAGTGAGGTGTTCCGGGCATGTCCCACCGGGAGGAGACCCCGGGGACGACCCAGGACACGCTGGAGAGACTACATCCTTCGGCTGGCCTGGGAACGCCTCGGGATCCCCCCGGAAGAGCTGGATGAAGTGGCTGGGGAGAGGGAAGTCTGGGCGTCCCTGCTAAAGCTACTGCCCCTGCGACCTGACCCGGATAAGCGGTAGAAAATGGATGGATGGATACCAAAGTACTTTGTTTCATTGTTTTGCTCTATTACTTGGTTGTTAATATGTACCTTAAATGTGGCAGTCGATATAGCCTGCAATGTTCTTAATTGTGAAGCACATGGAGATGGTTTTCTATATATTTAATGTAAAGTGAGACTCCTCTAGCCAGTTGTTGATGTTGAATAAGCCTTGTGTTAGTTGCTGTTGAGCCACACTAGGGGCTCTTTTCTGAGACAGCGCATCTGCGGCAAACGGCAAATGCCGGTGTATCAGAATCAGAATCAGAATCAGAATCATCTTTATTTGCCAAGTATGTCCAAAACACACAAGGAATTTGTCTCCGGTAGTTGGAGCCGCTCTAGTACAACAGACAGTCAATTTACAGAACACTTTGGAGACATAAAGACATTAACAAAAAACAACAACAAACAACAATTGTGCAGAAAGATGCAGAGTCCTCAGTTCGAATGGCTAATATCGCAATAGTCCGGTGCAATGACCATTGTGCAAAGGGCACTGAGACTTCAAGGAGTGTATGCGGTTTAAAGTGACGAGTAGTGCGATAATCTGGGACAATGGTTGTGCAAATGTTACAGATACTCCTGATTTTCGTGTCAGTGCAAAGCTTTCTGTGCATTTTGGTAGACCAGTCTGCGACAAGCTGGGTGTCCCAGCGCAGCAGAGGGAGTGTCCTTGGACAGGCAACCAGCAAAGTGACAATTTGGTGGAAAAAAAGTCGATCTAAATTTACACCTGCTCAGACCACTTCTAAATAATGGCATCAAGATAGACCGGGTGGTGAATTTGATCAGGGCAATTTAGAGTCTTCAATTAACCTACCGTGCATGTTTTTGGGATGTGGGAGGAAACCGGAGTGCCCGGAGAAAACCCACACAGGCACGGGCAGAACATGCAAACTCCACACAGGTGGGGCCGGGATTTGAACCCTGGTCACAGTCGCCCACCGTGCCCTCAAGTCACCAATTGGCTGTAATATTTCAAGGCATCAGGTTAAGGCTGACCAGTTTTAAAGCCACAATTAAAAAATTGCAGGTGGCTGACTGAATAGGTAGTGCTTGCAGTACAATGGTTGTGTTGACATGGCTACTGGGTTTTATTGGTTTGAGGGTTCAAACACAACCATATTAACGGACTTGCTGTCACGACCTCTGACTGCTGAGGCCTGGGAGTATTGTATTGTGCCAGCCACAGGAGGCCATTTACAGTTTGCTGACAACCATTAAACAAGGGTGCTTGATGGCTCACTTTTATAAGACATCAAAGCACAAGCACAAGCACCAAGAAGGAGTACAGTACTTGTCACATTACACCAAGTGAAGACTAATCTATAGCGAGGCTTTGAAGTGCTTCTTGAATACCCAAGCTCTTGTGAAGATAACAGAAATGTTGCACTTATCTGAAGAAAGTCTGCAGTTCTACTTAAAATGCTACTAAAAACACACTTGATCTTAATTTCATGTTCTGTGGGAGCTGACAAAAGAGGTTTATTCGAGGCATTTAGATCTGCCCAGGTGTCCATAACCATTTACTGTATATCTCCATATCATAGCAAGAGGAACCCTGTTGTCTTAGATTTGTGCATCCTGTTCTAATGCCTTCCTCGTGTGGCCCGCAACAGTATGTCTACTAGTGGGACAGCGTATTTATTGTAAACAAAAAATAATAATATTTAAAAAGGAGGATTATTGTATTGTTTGATAGCGCTTCCCTAAGGTGACTCTCCCCTGAACAGATGGAGAACAGCTCATGGTCCAACCTTAACTCGCACACTGGACATTCCTACATTGGATGCAGACCCAACAGCATCAACGACTCCTCAAGTTGAACTCATTTTGCTCTCTTTGCTCACTGACTTCCAATTTCTACTTCAGAAACATTTTCCCCATGCATAAATAATTCAAAGTAAATTAATTTGTTCCAGGGTCTTCCTATTGCCACGAGAAAGCCTTTTATCAAGTGTACAGGCAATGTCCTAATAAGTGACATTTGAATGTTGTGCAAAGCGAGAAATCGCAGAAAACTACTCACCCTTTGAAAGCAAGTTTTTCAGAGCAGAACCGTCACCTAGTGGCGTGTTGAAGGTAATATGGGAACTGTTTCTGTACTTTGCTTTAGATTGATGAAACCAATGTTAATATAGTACCATGGTTATCATCACGTTATTCCTCTTTGCCAACACTTGTATCCTTCTGTGGCGACGTAGCTTTGTGTTATCATTGTAAATAAAACTTTTTTATTTTTTTATTTTATTTTATTACCAGGCTATTTTATACAGACTGTCTCGACCTTTTCACACAAGCCGGCACCCTCTCGTAAGAGTTATTGGGTGATAAAGAACAGGAACAGTGAAGCAGCATGGTACCTTGCAAACTAAACGGATGCGCATTATTAGGCTCCTTTTAGGTGTCTGCTAGCCTAAACCTTGTGCTTTGTTTGAAACAGCCAAATTAAAAAAAAAAAACCTTCCAAATGTGCAATCAAATTCATGGCTTTGCAAAATACAAGAAGTGAGTTTATCTATCCATTTATTTTAGTTTTCCATTGCATCATTATTATTATTTATTTCCCCCTGGTGTTGGAAAGAAGCAAATGTGATTTTTTTTTCCCTTACACTGTATGTATTATGTACTATGAGTAGGCAATGACATGTCTTACTTACTTGGACTCTGACAATTTTCTTCAACTGGCATATGTAAGCCATACTGTTTTTAAGTCTATTACAAATACAATATATATCTTGCCATATTTCATTTACATACAGCAAATGCAATAGTATTTCCTATTTATACATATTAAATGATACATTTTAAAATGTTTACTTATATGTTTCCTTTATTACTTCAGTCACGGCGGCACGGTGGACGACGTTTTTAATCATTTTTTAGTTTGCTTATTCCAGATTCATTGAAGTTTTCTTTTTATATGATAAGGTTTAGTAATATATTTATTATTAATAATAACAAAAGAGGCGGCACGGTGTACAACTGGTTAGCACATCTGCCTCACAGTTCTGAGAAGCGGGGTTCAAATCCGGCCTCGCCTGTGGGGAGTTTGCATGAGAAGCAGTGTCTACAGCAACCTGTCTACGTGTGCGTTGTGGAGTACGTCCCTTAAGTTGTCTTTTAGGGAGTGTTCCAGAGACCTCCTGATACAGGTTGTTCGGTCCGTGTACAACAAGTGTCACAGTTTGGTCCACTTCGCCGGCATTAATTCAGATTTGTTTCTAGTGAGGGTTGGACTCTGCCAAGGCTGCCCTATGTCACTGATTCTGTTCATAACCTTTAAGGACAGGTATTCTGAGCACAGCCGAGGTGTCGCGTTTAGTGGTCTCTGCTTTTTTGCAGATGATGTGGTTCTGTTGGCTTCATCAAGCTGAGATAATCAACCCTCACAAACCCTGTGAAGCAGAATCCATCCATTCTCAATATCCTCTTCAGCATTGCGGGGCGCTGGAGCCTGTCCCAGCAGACTTCGGGCGGAAGGCGGACTACACCCTGAACTGGTCAGCAGTCACCACTCTGCTTGCACCCGAGTCAGGTGAATGCACCACCACACCATTAGTGTCTGGGATGAGAATCAGCACCTCCAAATCTGAGGCCATGGTCCTCAGTCTGAAAAGGGTAGAGTGCCCTCTCCAGGTCAGAGAGAGGATCCTGAAAGATTGGGGCAAGAATTTGGTGCAGCCTCTGCAGTGATGCAGCGTATGTATCAGCTTTTTGTGGAGAAGAAAGGAGCTGGACCATAAGGTGAAGGACTCTGTTTAGCGGTTGATTACCTTTTCGCCATCACTAATGATCACAAGCCGTGGGTCGTTACTAAAAGAACAAGATCATGGATGCGAGCGGTCGAAATGAGTTTCTTCCGCAGAAGATAGAGATTGGGTGAGAAGCTCGGTCATCTGTAGCTCAGGCGGATGTTTCCATGACTCCTGGACGCCTCCAGTCCCTCATGTGGTGTTCCGGGCACAACTAACTGGGAGGAGGCCCTGGGGAAGACCCAGGACAGGCTGGAGAGACTATGTCTCCTGGTTGCCCTGGGAATGCCTCGGGATCCCCCCAGCAGGTCTGGACAAAGTAGCTGGGGAGTGGGAAGTCCAGCTAAGGCTACTGTCCCTGCGACTTGACCCTGGATAAGCGGATGGATGGATATATAAATCACACTATACTATAATATGATGAACTGTAATATGATGAATGAAGTTTTTGCAACAATAGTGGGCTGTACACCTTTGAACTTAAAAAAATAAACAATAGAGTGCATTTTTTTTTTTACTTATGTGCAGTGCATTTTCTACTTTTAACATACAGCATCAAGTATATTTCAGTTGTATTTAACATTTCAGTACAGTACAATACATTTGCATTTAATCTTTAAGAGCCGTGTTTTTAAACATTTAAGTACAATTTTTCACTTATGTACAATACATTTTAACTGAATTATTATTCATGTACACTTTTTTATTTTTTTATGTTCAAGCTGTGCATCATGTTACAGTGGCTCACAATAATAATAATAATAATAATAATAATAATAATAAAGAATAAATCCTTTGCCTCGTTTTTTATTAACACTTAGGCCAACGACATGACGGTATTTGTCTTTTTTTTCATTATGTTTTTACTTGCAGCGCTAAGTATTTTTTTTAGGTGCTACTTGAAAACCACTGGTGTTCAATTTAATTTTCTTATACAGCTCTGGTAAGTCTGCAATTTGAGTCTTGATGTACGTTTACCACCCACCACTAGAGGTCACTGTCCGCCAACAAATTCAAAGTTTGCCATAGCAGTGATTTTATAAACGTTCAGTTAATGTAGAAAAACGAATCTAGTTTAATAAAATTCCATAATACACTTAAGTTTTTATGTTTCAAACCACGGTAATTTATTTCACTAAAGACCCGCAGTGCGCATGCGCGTTACTACGTTGGACAAAGTCCCTTTCCTATTATGTGCTTCTGGCTAGCTGCGACTGAAAGAGGAACAGAGATGAAAGAAATCTCCCTTTTCACACACTACTAGATTTTTGATACTGGGTTTGCTATCAAGTTTTCGATAGAAAACTATCCTTCACAAACCCAAAACTGTGTGAATGAAAGCATATCTTCAATATGTTATATCAAAGTGGGCATTGGATCCACAGCGGTCGTGATTATGAGCGTGGCCGTGAACTTTGAGCTGCATAGACGATCTTCGGAGGCGGCAATTTCTACGAGCGAGGGAGGACACGCCAATTCCAGTCGTTTCTGTGCATTTTGGTGCTTCAGGCGTGGCTGTCAAATGGGAGTGGTAGGAAGAACGACTTTGCGGCTGGCAGAGACGAACTGTTAAGTCGCACCTACACGCCCACGTTAACCGGATTTGAATAAGGAGCAGCAGAACAAGATTTTCAAGCGCAATGCACCTCTAATACACACTGTGTTGTTTTTTTCTCCCTCACTTCAGTTTGGAGAGGTTGGAGGCAGGCTTCTGGTGCACGTACGGAGCAAGGAAGTTTGCTCTCTTGGCTGACGTGGGTGAGTAAGAACTTTTTTTCTTTTTTTAAACGAAATACCACTGTTGTATGTTATTCCCTCCTTGAATGCATGGTGGTATGTTGCTACAGTTCCTATAGTGGTTACCAAAAGTGGGGTTGACCTGACCTCTCACAGCATTTTAGGCCTGCATATGAAGTTATCACACTCAGACTTTTATGCAGTCCAACATGAGGCTCTTGACTGCTGTCAGGCACAAACTGTCTCCAAATGAAAGAACCCATTGAGCAAGTGAACTGACATACTGCGTTCAAAGGAAAGTGTTCTGCTGGATTTGGATGGCCATACTTCAGAATCAGAATCATCTTTATTTGCCAAGTATGTCCAAAAGACACAAGGAATTTGTCTCCGGTAGTTGGAGCCGCTCTAGTACAACAGACAGTCAATTTACAGAACACTTTGGAGATATAAGGACATTGATAAAAAACAATTGTGCAAAAAGATGTAGAGTCCTCTAGCACTTAGAGCAGTTCGAATGACTAATATCGCAATAGTCCGGTGCAATGACCATTGTGCAAAGGGCGCTGAGACTTCAAGGAGTGTATGCGGTATAAAGTGACGAGTAGTGCGATAATCTGGGACAATGGTTGTGCAAATGTTACGGATACTCCTCAATCAGTGTGCAAATGGAGCAGATGCTACTCTGGCATGAGTGGCCAGTATATGCAAATAGTGCAGCATGGCGAGACAACTACAGCGAGTGCACGAGTAATACATAATTGGCCCCACAGAAATGTGACAACGAACTCAAGTCAAAAAATTGCCAGCTTGTTGTAATGGAATTATAGGTTAGCTGTTTAAGAAGTTGATTGCAAGAGGGAAGAAGCTGTTGGAATGTCTACTAGTTCTAGTTTGCATTGATCGGTAGCGCCTACCTGAGGGAAGGAGCTGGAAGAGCTGGTGACCGGTCACTGGGGAGGGTCCGAGAGGATTTTGCACGCCCTTGTCTTAGTTCTGGCAGCGTGCAAGTCCTCAAGGGTGGGTAGGGGGGGTACCGACAATCCTTTCAGCAGTTTTGATTGTCTGTTGCAGTCGGAGTTTGTCCTTTTTTGTAGCAGCACCAAACCAGACTGTGATGGAAGAACACAGGACTGATTCGATGACCGCTGTGTAGAACTGTCTCAGCAGCTCCGGTGGCAGGCCGTGCTTTCTCAGAAGCCGCAGGAAGGACATCCTCTGCTGGGCCTTTTTGAGGACGGAGTTGATGTTGGTCACCCACTTCAGGTCCTGGGAGATTGTAATTCCCAGGAACTTGAAGGTCTCGACGGTTGACACAAGGCAGCTGGACAACGTGAGGGGCAGCTGTGGCGAAGGATGCCTCCTGAAGTCCACGATCATCTCTACAGTCTTGAGCGTGTTCAGCTCCAGGTTGTGTCGGCCGCACCACAGCTCCAGCCGCTCTGCTTCCTGTCGATATGCAGACTCGTCACCGTCCTTGATGAGGCCGATGACAGTGGTGTCATCTGCAAACTTCAGGAGTTTGACAGTCGGGTTCGCTGAGGTGCAGTCGTTCGTGTAGAGAGAGAAGAGCAGTGGAGAGAGGACACAACCTTGGGGCGCCCCAGTGCTGATGCTGCGTGTGGATGAGGTGGCCTCCCCCAGCCTGACCTGCTGTGCCCTGCCCGTCAGAAAGCTGTAAATCCACTGGCAGATGGCAGGTGAGACGCTGAGCTGGAGAAGCTTGGATGAAAGGAGTTCAGGGATGATGGTGTTGAACGCTGAGCTGAAGTCCACGAACAGGATCCTCGCGTAGGTCCCTGCACTGTCGAGGTGTTCTAGGATGAAGTGCAGTCCCATGTTGACTGCATCATCCGCAGATCTGTTCGCTTGGTAGGCAAACTGCAGGGGGTCCAGCAGGGGACCTGTGACACTCTTGAGGTGGTCCAGCACGAGACGTTCAAAGGACTTCATGACCACAGATGTCAAAGCGACAGGCCTGTAGTCATTCAGACCCGAGATTGCAGGTTTCTTGGGGACTGGAATGATGGTGGAGCGTTTGAAACAGGATGGAACTTCGCACATTTCCAGAGATCTGTTGAAGATCTGAGTGAAGACTGGAGCGAGCTGGTCCACGCAGACTTTGAGGCAGGATGGGGACACGTGGTCCGGGCCTGCCGCTTTGTTAATCTTTTGTTGTTTGAAGATGCGTCTCACATCCTGTTCATGGATGGTTAACGCACAGGTCAGAGGTGTGATTGTGGTCGCGGGTGCGGCCGGGTGGGTGTGTGGTGTGAAACTGTCCTTTTCAAATCTGCAGTAGAAGGTATTCAAGTCGTTGGCTAGTGTCCTATTGTTCTCAGCTTGGGGGGATCGTCGCTTGTAATTAGTCAGCGATTGGAATGCATGCCAGACTGATTTAGAGTCGTTTGCGCGAAACTTATTTTCCAACTTTGCTGTATAGATCCTCTTTGCAATGTTAATTTCTTTAGTCAGCTGGTTTCTAGCTCGATTATACAGGGCCCTGTCCCCGCTCTGATATGCGTCCTCCTTAGCTTGGCGAAGCTGCTTAAGTTTAGCAGTGAACCACGGCTTATTGTTGTTGAATGTGCGAAATGATTTTGTTGGTACACAGACCTCTTCACAGAAACTGATATAGGATGTGACAGTGTCCGTATATTCATCCAGGCTGCCAGCTGAATTTTCAAAGACACTCCAGTCTGTGCAGTCTAAACAGCTTTGAAGTTCCATCTTGGCTTCATTTGTCCACTTTTTGACTGTTTTCACTGTAGGCTTCGCACATTTAAGTTCTTGCCTGTACGTCGGTATTAAGTGAATTAAGGAGTGATCAGACGAGCCCAGGGCTGCACGAGGTATAGCACGGTATGCGTTTTTTACCGTAGTGTAGCAGTGGTCTAAATTATTATTTTCCCTGGTAGGACAGTCGATGTGCTGCTTGTATTTAGGGAGTTCGTGGTTGAGTTTAGCTTTGTTAAAGTCCCCAAGAATAATGAGGGGTGAGTCGGGGTGGTTTTTTTCAATTTCGTTGACTTGATCGGCGAGCGTTAGCAATGCGGCGTTCGTGTTAGCTTGAGGCGTTATATAGACTCCAGCCAGTATGAATGATGCGAACTCACGTGGCGAGTAGAATGGTTTACAGTTTAAGAATAGCGACTCCAAATGCGGGCTGCAGTGTGTGCTGAGCACCGTGACGTCCGTACACCATTTTTCGTTGATATAGAGGCATATCCCGCCGTCCTTTGTTTTCCCCGATGATTCCATGTCGCGGTCCGCTCGATGAATGAGGAAGCCGGGGAGCATGACGCCGCCATCGGGTACAGCGTCGCAAAGTCAGGTCTCCGTGAAGCACATGGCCGTCCATTTTGTTGGGTAGGGAGCGTACATTCGCGAGGTGGATCGACGGGAAGGCCAAACTGTGTCCTCTCTTGCGGAGTTTCACCTGAATGCCGCCTCGCTTCCCTCTGTGGCGCCGCTTCCGTCTCCATGCGCCGAAAACCGCGGACGCCGCTCCGGTGAGTAACTCGGGGAAAAAAGTGAGCGGATATTCGAAAGTTGGTGACAGAAAGTCCGGAGTAGACTCCTTGATGGTTAGCAGGTCTCCCCTTGTGTGAGTGAGTCGTGTAAGGTCTCCAAAGACGGATGAAAAACACAAAGACAATACTAGAGAGCGCGTTACCGAGGCGACCACACTGGTAGGCGCCATCTTACAGAAATCACATCACTTGACACAACTACAGAGGGTGTTCAAATGTTCCAGAATAATGCGCCTGGTGCAGCTGCTGAAAAGCCACTTCTTGAGCCACCTGATCATCTGCTACGTGTTCCTGGTCAGCGGCCTCATCATCAACCTGCTGCAGCTATGCACTCTACCCCTGTGGCTGCTCAACAAGCAACTGGCCCGAAAGGTTAACTGCAGATTGTCCTATTCCATCTCCAGCCGTAAGTACTGACGTCAATCACCCTGGCGAAAAGTTAAAAATCATCTTGGTCTCATCACGTAGCCTCACAAATGTACTGTTCAATATCCTCTCATAGAGCTGGTAGCAGCATTGGAGTGGTGGTCTGGAACGGAATGCAGCCTCTATACAGACCCAAAGTCTTGCCCTTTGTACGGAAAGGAAAATGCAATCGTGGTTCTCAACCACAGTTTTGAGATAGACTTCCTGTGTGGTTGGACCTTCTGTGAGAGATTCGGAGTTCTTGGGGTAAGACAGTCTACCGAAAAAGCCTCACACTATATTTTGTATTTTATAATATATGGGCCTTCCCTCATATACAACTCTCTAAAGCAGAAAGTCCCAAACTTAAGGTTGGGACACAAAATGGGTCAAATATTTATTTTTATTTGGTTAGCGCAAGGGTCACCAACCTTTTTGAAACTGAGAGCTACTTTTTGATACTCGACTGGGAGTTAATATTTTAAGAACTGTACATGAACGCCACTAGTGACTGTATTGCTGCAAGCTTGAATGTCTAACGTCGAATATGTTGTTAACTGAACCAGATGTAATGGTCTCCACACCACACAACATTTGAAATATTCATTACAGGTATGAAAGAGGATGAGCGTGGAACAATGCAGGGTGAGGAGATGGTCTCGTTATCTTAAATCCAATAATTAATATTTTATTCCACTCTACTATGCAAAGCGAAAGCCATTTATCAACAACACCCAGAAACGCCGCCAGCTTCTCTGGGCCCGAGCTCATCTAAGATGGACTGATACAAAGTGGAAAAGTGTTTTGTGGTCCGACGAGTCCACATTTCAAATTGTTTTTGGAAATTGTGGACGTCGTTTCCTCCGGGCCAAAGAGGAAAAGAACCATCCGGACTGTTATGGACGCAAAGTTCAAAAGCCAGCATCTGTGATGGTATGGGGCTGTGTTTGTGCCAATGGCGTGGGTAACTTACACATCTGTAAAGGGACCATTAATGCTGAAAGGTACATACAGGTTTTGGAGAAACATATGCTGCCATCCAAGCAACATCTTTTTCATGTACGCCCCTGCTTATTTCAGCAAGACAATGCCAAACCACATTCTGCACGTGTTACAACAGCGTGGCTTCGTAGTAAAAGAGTGCGGGTACTAGACTGGCCTGCCTGCAGTCCAGACCTGTCTCGCATTGAAAATGTGTGGCGCATTATGAAGCGTAAAATACGACAACACAGACCCCAGACTGTTGAACAGTTGAAGCTGCACATCAAGCAAGAATGGGAAAGAATTCCACATTCAAAGATTCAACAATTAGTGTCCTCAGTTCCCAAACGTTTATTGAATGTTGTTAAAAGAAAAGGTGATTTAAAAAGGTGGTAAACATTACCCTGTTCCAGCTTTTTTGTAACGTGTTGCAGCCATAAAATTCTAAGTTAATAATTATTTGCTAAAAACAAAGTTTATCAGTTTCAACATTAAATATCTTGTCTTTGTAGTGTATTAAATTAAAAACAGGTCGAACATGATTTGCAAATCATTCTATTCTGTTTTTATTTGTTTAACGCAACGCCCCAACTTCATTGGGGTTGTATATGTATGTGTGTGTGTGTATATGTATGTATATGTATATATATATATATATATATATATATATATATATATGTGTGTGTCTGTGTGTGTGTGTGTGTGTTTATTTTGTATACTTTTATTATATATTTTTCTCAAGCTGACACACCTTCCCTTGAATTCCTCTGGTACACCTAAGGGAAGGTGCTTCTTTCATGTGATTTGGATGTTTTTCAGAGTTCCAAAGTCCTTGCCAAAAAAGAGTTGGCTTACGTTCCTGTGATTGGTTGGATGTGGTACTTCCTGGAGATTGTTTTCTGCAAGAGGAAGTGGGAAGAGGACAGAAAGACAGTTGCTCAAAGTCTTCAGAACCTGAGGGACTACCCTGAAAACTATTGGGTATGTGTGAGAGATACTGTAGCTTTAACAGTGATATTAACACCTTGGAAAAAAATATTGATAAAAATGTTTTCCTGTGCTAGTTTTTGCTTTACTGTGAAGGAACTCGCTTCACACCAAAGAAGCACCAGATCAGCATGCAGGTGGCCGAGACCAAAGGTTTGCCCAAACTGAAGTATCATCTTCTACCAAGAACCAAAGGCTTCTGGGTCACTGTTCAAAACCTTAGAGGAACTGGTGAGTATCTTTTCACCATTGGTTACTGTTATTTCTGGTCACAGTCATTTGCAAATGAGTGCACAGTCAAAACCATTGTGTGTCTTTTTCTGCATAGTCGCAGCTGTGTACGACTCCACGCTCAACTTCAGAAACAACGAAACGCCAACTCTGCTGGGTGTCCTGAACGGAAAGAAATACCATGCAGATTTATATGTGAGGTACTGCTTTTTGCCGCTACAGTGTCCCTTCTCGTGAACATAATCATCCTGTAACTGAGAGCTTCCTTCGGCCTGCTTACTTGCAGGAGAATCCCACTGGAGCTGATCCCAGAAGATGAATCAGAGTGTGCTGATTGGCTCCACAAACTCTATCAGGAAAAGGTGACAAGAGAAGTGCTTTGAAAACAAGGTTCTTGTCTTTAGGTTTGGAGTAACGGTTTATTTACCCCTCTTTGTATTTTTAATTGATGTGAACATATCTGACAGCCAAGAATTTCCTCCCACAGTGTGCCAAAACACTGCAAAGATTAACTAATTAAAAAGAGAAATAAATTCATTAATTCGTCTTCCGTTCCGCTTATCCTCACTAGGGTTGCGGGCGTGGAGCCTATCCCAGCTCTCTTCGGGCAAAAGGTGGGGTACACCCTGAACTGGTCGCCAGCCAATCGCAGGGCACATAGAAACAAAAAAACATTCGCACTCACATTCACACCTACGAGCAATTTAGAGTCTTCAATTAATGCATGTTTTTGGGATGTGGGAGGAAACCGGAGTGCCCGGAGAAAACCCACGCAGGCAGGGGGAGAACATGCAAACGCCACACGGGATTTGAACCCCGCTTCTCAGAACTGTGAGGCAGATGTGCTAGGCAGATGTGCTAACCAGTCGTCCACTGTGCTGCCAGAGAAATACATAAAAATAAAAAAATTTGACAAAACTGAATTAACTGTAATTAAAGCACATACCTCTGCCAAGGTTGAATAGTTCTCTTTATAGAGGATAATATAAGATGAAGGAGCTGTGACGTTTTAATTATGGGGCAGAAGGAAGGGAAAAGAGAAAAGAAAATCATATTTTTATCAGCATTTGCATCCAATTTGAATGGACTTTTGCTCGGGGCAAGTAACTGTAGTTATTTGTGTAATCCTGCTAACAAAACAAGAAACCCACCCCTTTTGTGAAGACTGAAGCTAAAAATCGCTATGAACTTTCAGGAACAAAACAGAATGACCACAAATTACCATTTGGGGTGGGGGGGGGGGATAAGTTCCTGTTTCTACAAAAAGAAAGTTGTAATCAGGTTCATGACCGCTTTCAAAAAATATTTAAATGACCATGGATTGTAAATGCCATTTTACAATTTATATCATGCCAGTTTCTGTAGCGGTAGGGAGATGTAGGTTGTATTAACAATGGGGTTGTGAATTAACATAAGAACAATCAGTAGACAAAAGTTAAGGACATTACAGTTTGCCAAATTCTTGCTTGCATAAAAAATACCCTGCAAAGCTTCCAAATACCACACAAAGTAACATTGTTCAAAAGTTGCAATTTGAAGGCGCATAGTTCTTTCAGACAAAAACACACTCACATTAAACTATTCATATTGATGACGGTACACTGTGCCATAAGAATGACTGTTTTATTGTTTGTGAAAAGTTTAACTGGACTACATCCTCAACAGTCCTCATGATGACACATGTACTCTTGTAGTACAATTTTATTCTCTTAATATTACACTTTTGTTTTTCTGTGATATTATTCTGGTAAGTTTATAAATTCCTTCATAAGAGAACTTTTATTTTTTATTTCCTTATAGTTTTCTAAATATTTTGTACTACTACAAAAGTAGCTGTTGTTTGTTCAGATCTTAAAGAATCTTGGTTGAGTTGAAAATATCACTAATTGTGACAAATCAATAGTCCTTCTACTTACTGACCTTTATTTGTATGTATGAATGCAGGATAGTTTTCAAGAGGGCTACATGCAGACGGGACGGTACCCCGGCCTCATAGTGACCCCTCCACGCCGCCCCTGGTCATTGATCAACTGGTTGTTCTGGTCCTGCCTGCTCCTGTGCCCACTGGGCCTGCTCTTTGCACAGCTCATCATATCGGGATCAGTGGTGACAATATTGGCTTCAGTGGTGCTCTGCACTGCAGGTTGGTTTCACTCAAAGTAAGCCACAGGGACATCACCCTGTTTTAAGGGTTTAATGGACCCTCCCTGCATTTAACCCGCTCCTCTTTGTTTCACAAAGCAGCAGATTTGACACCTTGTAATGTAAGTTCCATTTCTTTTTATAGTCACTTGTAGTGGTGACGCCGTTAAGGCATGAACATGTTTTTAATACAGTGGGACCTCTCAAGTCATACAATGGTCGAACACCATCATTTTCAGGAAATATTTCAAATGTAAATAAACTATGAAAAAAAAGGTCTGCAAGAGTATGTTGTATGTGTCCCCACTAGTCTAAATGCACTACTTTATTCTAATTAATATTGCATTTGTGGAATAAGAATTAAATAGATTAATTCATCAGTTTTCATACATCTCAGGGGGCCGCCATGTTTGGCAATATCGCCCTCTGCTGTCGACCGAAGTTAACGTCACAACTGCTCACGCTTTCGTTGCGAACGTCACGTGACCCAACCTGGCAAACAGGTACCGGACTCAATGTCTTTGCTGCAATTACTAGCATAACTACGGGTTGATGACATGATGATTTGAACAGAATTTTAGCAAGTTTGTGTTCAAACCATCATGTCATCAACCCATAGTTATGCTAGTTATCGCAGCATACACGGAGAGTCCGCTACCTGGTTTCCGGGTTTGGTCACGTAACCTTTGTAACAGTTGTCACATTAACTTCGGTCAACAGCTGAGGGTGATATTGTGAAAGATGGCGGCCCCCTGAGATGGATACAAATTTATGAATTTTATCTGTTTAATTCTTATTCCACAAACGCAATATCATTCAAAATACCATGTTTAGACTAGTAGTGGAACATACAACGTATTCTTGCAAAAAGGATTTAGTTCCCCTTCAATAGTAAATATTACATAACATGAGATGTCAGCATATTGCACACGACCTCAGTGGTTGAACAATGGGTGTATGTTTGTTTTTTTCTTTGGCTTTTTGTGGCTTTTTTGTGCCATTTGAACTTCACCGACCTTGACCATCCTCATCACAAGGGTTTAAAAAAAAAAAAGAAAAGAAAATGAGAACAGAACAGAACAGAGAGAAAACGTTGAAAGTGAAGTGAGAACTAAGCATACTCACAGAGAAACAATATAAACACTCCAGAGATGTCTTAATACTTGAGTCCTACATCATTGTCACTGTCAAGTGTCGTTATCAAAGTTGAGATTTTTTTTGTGTTCAACATTAACAGTGGTTAACTTATTTTTACAGTAAATTTTTTCACACGTGTTACAGTTTAAATAATGTTAAGAATGAGGCATGTGGTGATTACCTTAACTTCGCATGCCATCATTAATTTTTTTTTTTTTTTTTATTGTTAACAATGACTGACATATTTTAACCATTTCATGACTCTTCAATTGTTGATTAAAACATATACAGTTACCAAGGTTTTGACCTTGAAACTGATTTGTCTGATTTCCGTTGGGATAATTTGTTTTCAGTGGAAAAGCGTTTGACGACCTTAGAGGTTCCACTGTAGTTTTCCCTGAGAAAAGGGGCGTTCTAACAGCTGTGTTATGTGTGTTCATGAAGAGCATGTGATAGTCAGCACAGTAAATACTGTAAGTGCCGTTAGTGTTAAACTGTGACTTCAATTATGACAATATTTGTACTTGGATTCCTCAAACGCTTGAGTAAATATAGGTTATTAAAGTCTTTGTTGCAGGGAATGTTCTAGATAGAAATGAAAAGGGAGATTTTCTGTGGCAACACTCTCAAGTATCTCTTTGTCATACACTCCAGTAGTAAAAGTTTGAATGTACAATGAATGTTTTCCTCACAGCTTCAGTGGGAGTTCGTTGGATGATTGGCCAAACTGAGATTAACAGATCTTCAAACTATGGGAGCAAGACGACTCGTCAAAACAACAATTGAGGAAGCCAAAAAGCGCTCGGAGATGAGTCATGGCACTGCTGCTGCAAAATGAAGATTAAGGTTCCTGGCTTTATAACTGCACTGCTGCTTGCTGCTGCACCAAGTGGCGATCTGCCCTGAAGCACAATGCAGGCAGTGTGCACCCAAGAATGACGTGGACAGTGCTTGGAAGAATGGCATTTAACTTGCTTGGGAAAATGTAGTCATTTTTGGGCAAGAATACATAATGTCACTGTCAAATTAAAGTTACAGCAAGCTCAGCAACTACTTCATCAAATGTAAGAATAATACAGTGAGAACATTATGATGAAAATCATCATAGTTCTGTTCAAATAGTCACATAAAAGAATTGCAAAAAATTTATTTACTACTACTGTGGACTTCTACTAGTGTATATGTTACCCTAATTGTATTGTAAAGATGCAGTGTATGTGTGACAGTCATCCAGCACAAGCACACTTTGTCTCTGGAACATCATTTAAACACACAAGGTTTTATTGAATTACTGCCATTTCCTGTAGTGTAGCCAATGAGTTCTCATTGTGTCTTACAGCAAGCATTCTTTCAGATGCACAACTCAAATGAACAAAGGTTAATCAATTAGGGATGTTAGTGTATTGTTTTTTATTTTGCTCTTATTGAAACTTTGTATCTCAATGGTATAAGCCTCGGGAAACCTAACAAGAAATAACTACATTTGTTGAGAAAATGACACAGTAAACTTTAACTTTAGAGATTTAACTGGTTAATACACTACAGTGTGTCATTGTGCAATTCACAGATGCAGTAGGCCTACATGTATAGTAGCTGTGAGTAGTATAAGAGGGCCTCAGAGGAACAACTAACCAGGTGGTTCTCAAACATTTTACACCAAGTACCACCAAAAAATACACGTCCCTCCTATTCCCACCATAATGACCAACATTAAAATATGGTGGCGTGATAGGCCCAAGTGTTTAGCAAAAATGCTACTGTAACATTATGCGCCGTTTGAACAGTACTCTGTTTAACTAGAAGAAAATGTTTTAAAAACATTAAAATGACCGGTACACACAAAAGGTATACAAATTGCAATTTAAAGTTTGAAAACAAACATTTCCAAAATTTTAAATAAAAATGTATTGAATTTACCTGTACTCAACAAATCTACTGTACTGGGTTAGAAAAAAGGTTGAAGCCACTATATTATGCACAGGTCAAGCATTTAATTCTGTTATTCTTTTATGTATCACTAGTGGCACTTGGACCACACTTGGAGAACCTCTGCTCTACTCTGTACCGCTTGTCCTCATTTAGGTTGGGGTTAGGGTTGACTAGTCAACCATTCACACTGATGGCCAATTTAGAGTCTTTGATCAACTATCCATCCATTTTCTGTACCGCTTAACCTCACTAGGGTCACGGGCGTGCTGGAGCATATCCCAGCTATCTTCGGGCGAGAGGCGAGGCACACCCTGAACTGGTCGCCAGCCAATCGCAGAGAACATATAAACAAACAACCATTCACACCTACGGGCAATTTAGAGTCTTCAATCAACCTACCACACCTGCTTTGGGATGTGGGAGAAAACCCACGGAGAACATGCAAACTCCCCACAGGCGCGGGGCTGGGATTTGAACCCCGGTCCTCAGAACTGTGAGGCAGCTGTGCCAACCAGTCGTTCACCGTGCCGCCTTCGATCAACCTAATGTTTGTTTTGGGAATGTGTGAGGAGGCCAAGGCATCCAGAGAAAACCCACGCAAGCACAGGAAGAAGATGCAAACCCTACACAAGAAGGCTGAAATTCGAACATCAGAACTATAAGGCCTTTATTTGAACAAATATATTTAACGATAATTTATGATACTGGTACATCGTCACATAGTGTTCAGTATCATTATAATCATAATACTGCACCTTATTGCAGTGGTTCTCAAACATTTTACACAAAGTACCACCAGAAAAATACTTAGCGCTCCAAGTACTACTATAACAACCAACATTAAAAGTAGTCGTGTACTTGGGCCAAGTGTTCATCAGAAACCAGGGAGAGGTTTTATTCCTCAGAGGTAAATTTAATATTATTGTAAGTCACTGTGACATTATACACAGTTTGAACATTCACACTGTCCTTGACTATAGGAAACTAAAAACTGTACTTAAGTACATTCAATTAAAACGTATTACACATACAAGTTAACTGAAAATTATACATGAATGTTTGAAAGTTAAATACAATTGAACTGTAACTAACAAATGTACTGTACTGTATTTTTTTAAAAGGGTTAATCCACTGTAACATGCAGTTTGAACACTTAATTCAGTGATTCTTTTGCAGACCACTAGAGAGAGCCCGCACAACACTAGTGCCTCGTTGACTCGTACCAGCTTTGAGAACCACTGCCTTATAGAATGTTTGAAAATATTCTATGCAAGTAATAAAATAAATTTCACAATTAAATATAATTAAATATCAATACAGTGTATGCATTCTGTAAAGCCCCCTTTGCCCCCCACACACCATACAAATGCATTTATACAAATAAAGACCCCCTCTAATGAAAAATATTTAATAAATGCCTGCAACTCACTGCAAAATTAATACCCCGGACAGTATTTGAGGGAATAGAGTAAAAACAAACGAAAATATTTTATCTGCTAAACACATGGTTCATCCTGATAGTGGTCGAAATGGTGCTTTAGTGAAACCATTCCACTGTTATTTTAACTGAGAAAATGCTGCAGCTGCTACTTAGTCTAAGGTCCTAAAAAAAAAATGCATCCTCTTTGAAATCTCTGTTGTGTCTGTACTTTTTAAAAGACCATTACTGTCATATCCAAAATGAATATCTTAGCATATTATCAATGTAATATGCATTTTTATTATTTTAGTTTTTAATAGTTGTGCAATAAAATACTGCAGTCATATTCTGGTAGGTAGCCTATGTATGTTATTTATTTTTTCTGGTTGCATTTTTCAACCAGTTTCCCAATCTTATAAATTGTCCCTGGTGTTCGGAATACATTTTCATTTGAACTGTTATGTGTTTGGTCATAGCTCGTCTGTACAATAGCGGCTTTGAAGCCATTTGTCGTTGTGTATATAGTTTTATAGGGCCGTGGGTTTAAAGTGATCTAACGTTTTGTTATTTGTACGCCTTGAACTTGTCCTCTGTTGTAATATTCACAAATGACATGGTAATTCGTGATCATACACTCGAAGAACGACTGCTCCGTATTGAGGATATTACTGCTTTTCCAATCTAGTTGCTCTTAAGTCCATGGATGAGCATCAAAGATTCAACGGTAAGCGTTTTTTGTTTTGTTTTTTTCAACTAAAATATCATTTTATTTCAAATTTCCGCATTCGCTAACTTTAGCAGCTAATGTTAACGCGATTGCTAGCCGGAGCGAAATGGCGCCGTAACGTGAGCTCGCCTGCTATCCAGTTTGTTCGAAAAAGTTGACTTTGTTACTTTGGGACGGTGCACTACTATGAACTCAAAGAACTGATCAAAGACAGTGTGGACGTGATCGACGCAGATATACACTGAAAAGTAGCATTAACGTAACCATGGCAACACGAAACGTTACAAAGACGTCTTTGTCAACACGTGACATAAGCAGCATTCACCATCAAGTTGCTCCTTGCCAGCAGTTACTACTTTATTAGTGTGCCGCATGTGTACAGGCTGGTCTGCTGCTAGCTGAATACCACTGTATTTATTAGTCACCCTTGGTGAGTATTTACATGATTTTGGCTCTTTGATCCAGTCATTTTTGCAAAAATATACATTATAAAGTAATACAGTTCGTGCTAATGCATCTCCCATCAGCATTTGAATGTTGGAGCGAAGAGTTCATAAGTTCACATTCTTATATAGCATATCTGGAATTATAAAGTCCATTCAGTATTGTTGAGAAGAATAAATGGTACTCACTATGAAGTCTGGCCTTCTTTTGGAAGAACTATGAATGAATGATATATTGAATATTAGTACGTAAAAGTATTGTTGAGAAGAATAAATGGTACTCACTATGAAGTCTGGCCTTCTTTTGGAAGAACTATGAATGAATGATATATTGAATATTAGTACGTAAAGAGACCGAACGTATATTCACTTGATATTGTTGAAAACTACCAGGTTCTTAAAAAAATGGTTGAATTTTATTACGTTTACGAAACAGTGTTATTAGCAAAGCAAAGCAAATGTATTTATATAGCACATTTCATACACAAGGTAACTCAATGTGCTTTACATGATTAAAAGCATTTAAAAACAAAGAAAAAAAAGTACAATTAAAACAGCGTACAATGCAACGAATATCATTTAAAAGTGGAAATGCTCTAAAAAGCATGGGGAAAAAAGTTTTTAAACTGGACTTAAAAACATGCACACTTGGGGATGACGTCACTTCTGTTGGCAACTTATTCCATTTGTGTGCAGCATAATAGTGAAATGCTGCTTCACCATGTTTGCTTTGGACTCTGTGCTCCAATATTTGACCCAAGTCTGTCGATCTCAGATCCCTACTGGGTTTATATCCCATTAGCATTTAATTCATGTATTCAGGACCTAAACCATTTAGTGATCTATAGACCAGTAGCAAAACTTTAAAATCTATTCTAAAGCTGACTGGAAGCCAGTGTAAAGACTTTAGAATTGGAGTAATATGCTCTGACCTCTTTGTTCTGGTCAGAACCCGAGCTGCAGCATTCTGAATGACCTGCAGCTGTTTAATGCTCTTTTTAGGGAGTCCGGTCAGAAGACCAGATGGTAGAAGGCAGTTTTAGTAATTGATTTGATATGACTGTTGAAAGTCAGGTCGGAATCTATCAAAACACCAAGGTTTCGGACTTGGTCTTCGGTTTTTAAAGAGAGTGACTCCAGGTATTACTTGGTCTTTGGTTTTTAAAGAGAGTGACTCCAGGTATTAGTATAACAGCAATCCACTTTTCTTTATTGCCAAAAACAATTATCTCAGTTTTATTGTGATTTAATTGAAGAAAATGTTGGCTCATCCAGTTATTTATCTGTTTTAGACAATGACACAACACCTCAATTGAACTGTAGTCATCCGGAGACACTGCTAGATATAACTGTGTGTCATCTGCATAGCTATGATAGTCAAAATTAAAAGTTCTGAAGAATTTGACCCAAGGGTAGCATATAAGGATGAACAGGAGGGGTCTAAGAACTGACAATTGAGGGACCCCATACTTTCAAAGGTTACAGAATAACTCCTTTCCTCCAGGTAGGACCTGAACCATTTAAGGACTGTTCCATTTAGTCCTAACCACGTTTCCAACCTGTTCAGCAGCATAATATGATGTACCGTATCAAAAGCCGCACTGAGGTCCAACAACACCAGAATTGACACCTTTCCCGAGTCAGTATTCAACCTTATATCATTTAGCACTTTGATAAGAGCAGATTCTATACTGTGATGAGTTCGGAAACCTGATTGAAATTTGTCAAAAAGTCAATTTAAATTCAAGAAATTGGTGAGTTGGTTAAAAATAACTTTCTCAACAATCTTGGCCATGAAAGGGAGATTTGAGATGGTCTATAGCTTGCTAACATGGAAGCGTCCATCCTTCTATTTTTTAGCAGAGGCTTAATGGCAGCTATTTTTAAGAGCTTTAGGAAACTCGCCTGACTGAAGTGAGCAATGATTATTTGTCACAAATCAGCTAGCACAGACTTCGCAATAGCTTTGAAAACGTCAGATGGTATTGAGTCAAGACAGCTCGTTGATGGTTTCAGCTGCTGAACTGTTTTCTCTACAGTTTTTGGGTCAACTATCAAATTCTGACATGGTAACAGAGTTTTTCCAGGGTGGCTTCAGATGTATCATTTTGTCATTTTGCTAGATATTCAAAAGAGCTAAAATCACCCAGTATAATTTCTTTACACTGAAATAATGACTTAAAAATAACAGCAACACCACCGCCTTTTTTCCCTATTCGAAACTTGTTCATAAAATTACAATTTGCTGGTGTTGCCTCATTTAAAATGGAATTACAGCTACTTTGTTAACAACGTTTCACAAAAAGTCCAGATCATAGGTTGTAATGATGTCATTACTCAACATTGATTTATTACCCAGTGACCTGATATTGAAAAGAGCTAGTCTTGCAGAGATAACTGGAGACAATGGTTTGATAGATTCACATTCTACTTTTTTTGTGCCATATTTCTTTGATCAACTTTCTGTCCCTTGTAATTACAGGGATAAAAAATGACTGATCTCCATAGGGGTCTGACTTATTGATAGATTCACATTCTACTTTTTTTGTGCCATATTTCTTCGATCAACTTTCTGTCCCTTGTAATTACAGGGATCAAAAATGACTGATCTCCATAGGGGTCTGACTTATTCTGGAAGAGACCCCGCAGATATTAGTCAGATTCGCAGATAAGATTCTTCATGGGTGGAGGAGGGGCCCTTCGCATCTTAGTGGACGCTGGTTTGAGGCAAGGGGGAATGGGAGAAAGATCTTGGCGTGGTGTGCGTTGGATTCCAATACTGACAATAGTCTTCATCCTGTCTGTCACACCTAGCAGAGAATTTAGGCTAGTAGAGAGTGAGTTTTGCGTTGTTGTTCTATCCAGACTTGCATATTTTACAAACATTAACCCTTCTTAAATTCATTGGCTCAGTCTGAAAATGTTGCAAAAAAGTAATAGAGGCAGTCCACAATGAATGGCATGAAGAAGATGGATCTTAAAATTAGTCTTTTGGCTCGTATTGGAAAAGAGGTCGTCCAGTATTCCTGGCATAGGAGTATAAAGGACTCAAGTAATTGTTTTATACACCGGCACCTCTTAAGATTGAACCCAATTCTTTCAGTGACACTGCACTCATTTGTTCATATATTATGATTTTTATTATTATTATTTTAATCTGGTGTGCCGGTACATCTGCCTCACAGTTCTGGGGACCGGGGTTCAAATCCCGGCCCCGCCTGTGTGGAGTTTGCATGTTCTCCCCATGCCTGGGTGGGTTTTTTCCAGGCACTACGGTTTCCTCTCACATCCCAAAAACATGCGTGGTAGGTTGATTGAAGACTCTAAATTGTCCTTAGGTGTGAATGTGTGCGCGAATGGTAGTTTGTTTTTATGTGTCCTGCGATTGGCTGGCAACTGGTTCAAGGTGTACCCCGCCTCCCTCCCGGAGATAGCTGGGATAAACTCCAGCAGCCCGCGACCCTAGTGAGGATAAGCGGTAAAGTAAATGGATGGATGGATAATCATAAAATCTTAATAAACTGTACAATGTTTTGAGTATGGTTGCATTTTAACATGCGCTGTTTTGTGTAAAAAGAAGCTATACTAAAAAGGTCAAAACAAAATGTGTGTGTTTCAGGAATCTCTATTTTTGCACTAAAATGGAACCGATGCCAAGAGGGGCTTGTGTGAAGGATATGAAGTGGTATGAGATGCTCACTCCGCTCTACGAGCCGCTGGAGGAGATAGACTACCAGTGCAACCCTCGCCCCCCACCTCTTCCCACACCAATTGACCCCGCCGACACGCCGCTCAACACCCTGCCTGTGTTCACAGGAAGTCAGTATGCTGGCTCGGGTGACTGCTTCGTCCGGGGAGACAATCTGATGACTATGAACTACAGAGCTCCACTGCATCTAGGTTACATGCAGCCGGCTCACCTGAACATTGGGCCAGGTGGTGATGTCACCAAGCAGGTGAGCATTCTCTAGGAAATCACCCTGAAATAAGTCCCTCATTGCACTTAACAGTGGAGCAAATAGTTATTTGATCTCCTACTGAAATTGTAAGTTTGCTGACTTCCAAAGAATTGAAAATTCTCCAATTGCTATAGTTATTTATTGTTGTATTATACATCCATCCATCCATTTTCATTATCTTCACGAGAGTCAAAATATCCAAAATACATTAAAAAACTAAACAAAGATGATTTTATTAAATTTGCATTTCATGGAGTGAAATCAATATTTGATCTCCTACAACTTGGCCAGAGTTCTGGCTCCCACAGATTCAACAAATTACCAAAACACCCGATTCAACTGGTCATGGCTCACTCATGTTTATAAAACACCCATGTTCTTGGACTCAATTTCTTACCTTCCAATCTCTATACTGCCAGAGGCGAGGCAAAACAGCTGTTAAAAGATGTCAGGGGGAAAAAAAAATCACAGACCTGCACAAGGCTGGATTGCATTACAAAATTAGGCTTGGTGAGTTGGCACCGTTTTTCCAAATTGGAAGACAATTAAAAATGACCATTAAATGCTCTCAGTCTGGCGCTCCATGCAAGTCTTGTCGAGTGAAGCACATGTACAAACCTGCCATGTTTGGAGAAGGAAATCATCTGGGTAAGACCCTAAGAACACCTTCCTAATCAAGCATGAAGGTGGAAGTCATAATAGTAATCAGTTATTTTAAGTAAAAAATCCATCCATCCATTTTCTGAGCCGCTTCTCCTCACTAGGGTCGCGGGCGTGCTGGAGCCTATCCCAGCTGTCATCCGGCAGGAGGCGGGGTACACCCTGAACTGGTTGCCAGCCAATCGCAGGGCACACAGAAACAAACAACCATTCGCACTCACAGTCATGCCTACGGGCAATTTGGAGTCTGCAATTAATGCATGTTTTTGGGATGTGGGAGGAAACCGGAGTGCCCGGAGAAAACCCAAGCAGGCACGGGGAGAACATGCAAACTCCACACAGGCGGGGCCGGGGATTGAACCCGGGTCCTCAGAACTGTGAGGCTGACGCTCTAACCAGTCGTCCACCGTGCCGCCTAAGTAAAAAATCTGTTAAAATGTGAAACTTTAAAAAAAAATCTGAATTATAACCCATGCAATTGAACTGAAAGTGTGTGTTAAGGTGAAAAAATATGTTTTGTTTTTTTAAATGCAAGGCTAACCCCTCTAGTTTGTCTGCAGTATCTGGAGAACTATCACCAGTCAACCTATGAGTGGGCTCTCAATCACCCACATGCTCCCACTCCTCCAGTAAGAAACCTGCCACACACACACACACACACACGCACGCTAAACCATAACAGGGTTTAGACATGCTGCAGCAGGTTCAACTGTGGGAAAAGTCAGCGCTAGAACAGCAACAGAGGGGCAGATTATTATAGATTTGTTCTCAAGTGAGATAACAGCACTTATTTCAGCTCTTTATGCATCAATGAACACCAACTGAACTAATGCAGAAATGTTTCAGATGTGTCACAGATACCGAAATGTTGGTGTCATTTGTGTACTGCCGTCTGATGCACATAGAACATCATTGCAGCTTACTAGTGTGTGGGTTTTTGTCTCCAGCAGTTCTATGAAAAAGCCATGTTGATACTGCCCGAGGGAGCAAGGTTTCCTCCTGCCGAAATGCCGTAAGAAACACCACTCACAAAAAGGCTCATCTCAATAAATGGGAATGTTGTGCGGAAAAATTTATCGGCGATTGACTGGCGGCCAGTCCAGGATGCACCCCACCTCTCGCACAGTCAGTTGGGATAGGCTCCATAAACATAAACACAAACATAAATAAAAACAGAATACAATGATTTGCAAATCATGTTCAACCTATATTTAATTGAATACACTACAAAGACAAGATATTTAATGTTCAAAGTGCGAATAAACTTTATTGTTTTTAGCAAATAATCATTAACTTAGAATTTTATGGTTGCAACACGTTCCAAAAAAGCTGGGACAGGGTCATGTTTACCACTGTGTTATATCAACCTTTCTTTTAACAACATTCAATAAACGTTTGGGAACTGAGGACACTAATTGTTGAAGCTTTGTATGTTGAATTCTTTCCCATTCTTGCTTGATGTACACCTTCAGCTGTTCAACAGTCCGCGGTCTCCGTTGTCGTATTTTACGCTTCATAATGCGCCACACATTTTCAATGGGGGACAGGTCTGGACTGCAGGCAGGCCAGTCTAGTACCCGCACTCTTTTACTACGAAGCCACGCTGTTGTAACACGTGCAGAATGTGGTTTGGCATTGTCTTGCTGAAATAAGCAGGGGCGTCCATGAAAAAGACGTTGCTTGGATGGCAGCATATGTTTCTCCAAAACCTGTATGTACCTTTAAGCATTAATGGTGCCTTCACAAAAGTGTAAGTTACCCATGCCACTGCCACTAACACAGCCCCATACCATCACAGATGCTGGCTTTTGAACTTTGCATCCGTAACAGTCCGGATGGTTCTTTTCCTCTTTGGCCTAGAGAGACACAACCGCCACAATTTCCAAAAACTATTTGAAATGTGGACTCGTAGGACCACAGAACACTTTTCCACTTTGTATCAGTTCATCTTAGATGAGCTCGGGAGTGTTTCTGGGTGTTGTTGATAAGTGGCTTTCGCTTTGCATAGTAGTGTTTCCAGTTGCACTAATGGATGTAGTGCTGAATTGTATTTACTGACATTGGTTTTCTGAAGTGTTCCTGAGCCCATGTGGTGATATCCTTTACACATTGATGTCGGTTTTTGATGCATTGCCGCCTGAGGGATCGAAGGTCACGGGCATTCAATGTTGGTTTTCGGCATTGCCGCTTACATGCAATGATTTCTCCAGATTCTCTAAACCTTTTTGATGATTATGTTGACCGTAGATGATGAAATCCCTAAATTCTTTGCAATTGTACGTTGAGGAACATTGTCCTTAAACTGTTCGACTATTTTCTCACGCACTTGTTCACAAAGAGGTGAACCTCGCCCCATCTTTGCTTGTGAATGACTGAGCAATTCAGGGAAGCTCCTTTTATACCCAGTCATGGCACCCACCTGTTCCCAATTAGCCTGTTCACCTGTGGGATGTTCCAAACAGGTGTTTGATGAGGATTCCTCAACTTTGTCTTTTTTGCCACCGGTCCCTGCTTTTTGGGAACGTGTTGCAGCTATAAAATTATAATTTAATGATTATTTTCTAAAAACAATACAGTTTATCAGTTTGAACATTAAATGTCTTTGTAGTGTATTCAATTAAATATAGGTTGAACGAGATTTGCAAATCATTGTATTGTTTTTATTTGTTTAACACAACGTCCCAATTTCATTGGAATTGAGCTAATACAGCCATGAGTCTGTTTTGTAATGATGCAACAAGTTTTTCACACCTGGATTTGAGGATCCTCTCCAGCTGGATGGTGAACGTTGGCGGACAGCCATTTTCAGGTCTCTCCAGAGATGCTTAATTGGGTTTAAGTCCGGGCTCTGGCTGGCCCATTCAAGAACAGTCATGGAGTTGTTCTGAAGCCACTCCTTCGTTATTTTAGCTGTGTGCTTAGGGTCATTGTCTTGTTGGAAGGTGAACCTTCGGCCCAGTCTGAGGTCCTGAGCACTCTGGAGAAGGTTTTCGTCCAGGATATCCCTGTACTTGGCCGCATTCATCTTTCCTTCAATTGCAACCAGTCGTCCTGTCACTGCAGTTGAAAAACACCTCCACAGCATGATGCTGCCACCACCATGCTTCACTGTTGGGACTGTATTGGACAGGTGATGAGCAGTGCCTGGTTTATCTCCACACATAGCGCTTAGAATGAAGGCCAAAAAGTTCTATCTTGGTCTCATCAGACCAGATAATCTTATTTCTCACCATCTTGGAGTCCTTCAGGTATTTTTTTTCAGCAAACTCTATGCGGGCTTTCATGTGTCTTGCACTGAGGAGAGGCTTCCGTCGGGCCACTGCCATAAAGCACCAACTCGTGGAGAGCTGCAGTGATGGTTGACTTTCGAGAACCTTTGCCCATCCCCCGACTGCATCTCTGGAGCTCAGCCACAGCCTCTTTGGGTTCTTCTTTACCTCTCTCACCAAGGCTCTTCTCCCCCAATTGCTCAGTTTGCCCGGTCGGCCAGCTCTAGGAAGGGTTCCAGTCCCTAACGTCTTCCATTTAAGGATTATTATTATTATTAATCAGTTTATTTGATTATGGAGGCCACTGTGCTCTTAGGAACCTTAAGTGGAGCAGAATCTTTTTTGTAACCTTGGCCAGATCTGTGCCTTGCCACAATTCTGTCTCTGAGCTCTTCAGGCAGTTCCTTGGACCTCATGATTCTCATTTGCTCTGCAATGCACTGTGAGCTGTAAGGTCTTACATAGACAGGTGTGTGGCTTTCCTAATCAAGTCCAATCAGTATAATCAAACACAACTGGACTCCAATTAAGGTGGAGAACCATCTCAAGGATAATCAGAAGTAATGGACAGCACCCGAGATAAATATGAGTGTCACAGCAAAGGGTCTGAATACGTATGGCTGTGTGATATTTCAGTTTTTCTTTAATAAATCTGCAAAAAAATCAACAATTCCTTTTTTTCTGCCAATATGAGGGAAAAAAAGAACTTAAATAATTTTAGCAAATGGCTGCAACATAAAGAGTGAAAGATTTAAGGGGGTCTGAATACTTTCTGTATCCACTTTATAGAAATTAGGTAGGTAATTGCTTTCTGTCAAGTATTTTCACAGTCTCAGTTTGACCTTTTTAGATTAACTGCAGTACTGCAATGAATAAAAAATTTTTGCACTACTACAAATTATTGAGATACACCTACTTCATCAACACACTTTGCTTTGTGTCTGTTTTGATATAGGAGCTTTACAGATTCCATCTCCCCCTCAAGAAAGGTCCCGACATCCAAGTATGTTTAAAGAAAAAAAGTCCACGACTCCCTAATCATCTTAAATGTCACTTTGTTTAGATTCAGATTAGAAGTGTAAATTTGATTTGATAAATAATCCATTTATGTTTTGTTTGAATAGTAAAAGGAAAAGTGAAAGCCAGGAGGACGAAGAGAAGGTTTACATTAAAAAGCCACCGAACGCGTTTATGATATTCCGGAAGGAGCAGAGGGAGAATGTCATGGCACAGTTGAACATCCGTGACAGTGCTGTGGCCAATAAAGTCCTGGGTCACATGGTAAGTGTGTGTAGTACCCTTCACTTTGGACGCCTTGTATGCAGCAATGTCATGTTTTACAGAACCTACCTTACCGTACTGCATTTTCTTTGTTGAGAATATACAGTGGTGTGAAAAGGTATTTCACTTCCTTCTCTTTTCTTCGATTTATTTTTTTGCATGTTTGTTACTTTCATTTTCCCATCATCAAACTAATTCAAAGGTTAGTCAAAGACAACACAAGTGAACACAAAATGCAGTTTTTAAATGGTTTTAATTAAGAGAGAGAAAAAAATCCAAACCTACGTGACAATATGTGAAAAAGTGATTGCCCCCTAAACATAACAACTGGTTGGGCCACCTTTAACAGCAACAACTGCAATCAAGCATATGTGATAACTTGCAATGAGTCTCTTAACAGCGCTGTGGAGGAATTTTGGCCCACTCATATTTGCAGAATTGTTGTAATTCAACCACATTTTTTGGTTGACACCAGAATTCATGGTTCCATTTATAACAGCTAGTCTTCCAGGTCCTGAAGAAGAAAAACAGCCCCAGAACAACTTGTCAGACTGATGAGCATTTTCCCCAAAAGCCTTGGGGATCATCAAGGTGGCCTCTGGCAAAATTTGAGATGAGCCTTAATGTTCTTTTTGCTCAGAAATGGTTTTTGTCTTGGAACTCTGCCATGCAGGCCATGTTTGACCTGTCTGTCTTGTGGTGGAGTCATGAACACTAACCTTAACTGAGGCAAGTGAGGCCGGCAGGGCTTTAGATGTTGTTCTGGGGTCTTTTGTGACCTCTTGGATGAGTCATTGCTTTGCTCTTGGGGTAATTTTCATAGGTCGGCCACTCCTGGGAAGGTTCACCACTATTCTGTGTTTTCACCATTTGTGGAGCTCTCACTGTGGTTCGCTGGAGTCCCAAAGCTTTAGAAATGGCTTTATAACCTTTTTCCACACTGGCAGATCTCAAATTTGTCAGGCAGGTCCTATTTAAGTGATTTCTTGATTGAGAACAGGTGTGGCTAGATACATTTTAACTCTGGTATGATAAACCACAGTTATGTTTTAACGGGGTGCAATCACTTTTTCCACACAGGGCCATGTAGGTTTGGATTTTGTTTCCCCCATTATTAAAAAAAATAATAAATTTTAAAACTGCATTCTGTGTTTACTTGTGTTGTCTTTGACTAATATTTGATTTATTTTGATGATGGGAAACATTTAAGTATGACAAACATGCAAAAAAAACATAAAATAAGGAATGGAGCAAACACTTTTTCCATACCACTGCACAGTACATTTCCCTTCAGAGAATACTATTTTACCAAACAAATCGGTGAGGTAAGAAGAGAAAAGTTGCATTTTTTCTTTTGTGAGCAAACAGGCATAAAAGTTGATTGTCAATACTGGATTTGCTATTGTTTGAGCCCTTTCACTGCCTTACGATCAAAGTCAGTAAAGACCATTGTGAGCTGTTATTGTGTGGGCTGTTTCAAGAGGGATTTTTCATAGCCGATCAGCTCAGTAATAGGTCTGGGCTGACAATTGATATAATTACTATTGCAAATCCTTAGGAGTGTGGTCAACACGGAGTTTGGCAAAGATAGGTAGGCAGACAAGACACTTTAGCCCCATGGGTCATCCTTCCAATAGCTCACATTTCCATAAAACAAAAAACAAAAAAACATTGTACATGGACACCTTATAAACATCCATCCATCCATTTTCTGAGCCGCTTCTCCTCACTTGGGTCGCAGGCGTGCTGGAGCCTATCCCAGCTATCATCGGGCAGGAGGCGGAGAACACACTGAACTGGTTGCCAGCCAATCGCAGGGCACATAAACAACCATTCGCACTCACACCTATGGGCAATTTAGAGTTGTCAATTAACCTACCATGCGTGTTTTTGGGATGTGGGAGGAAACCGGAGTGCCCGGAGAAAACCCACTCAAGACACGGGGAGAACATGCAAACTCGCAGGCCGGGGATTGAACCCCAGACCTCAGAACTGCGAGGCAGACGCTCTAACCAGTCGCCCACCCTGCCGCCCTTTAAACAACAGTTTAAAACTAAAAAGTTAGAAACATACACAAAAACAGTTTAAAACACAAAGTATTAGACATCCATCCATCCATCTTCTGAGCCGCTTCTCCACACTAGGGTTGCGGGCGTGCTGGAGCCTATCCCAGCTGTCATCGGGCAGGAGGCGGGGTACACCCTGAACTGGTTGCCAGCCAATCGCAGGGCACATACAAACAAACAAGTATTCGCACTCAGTCACACCTACGTGGAATTTTAGTCTCCAATTAGTGCATGTTTTTGGGATGTGGGAATAAACCGGAGTGCCCAGAGAAAACCCACACAGGCACGGGGAGAACATGCAAACGCCACACAGGCGGGGCCGGGGATTGAACCCGGGTCCTCAGAACTGTGAGGCTGACGCGCTAACCAGTCGCCCACCGTGCCGCCCGTATTAGACATTTATAATTTAATAATGATTTTGTAATTAATAATTATAAATTAGGACAACCTAAAGCTTGCGCTGTTCGTGGAGAGAGAAAATACTGGTGGTGGTGAGTGTTTGTATTACTGTAATTAGTCTCCTAATTCATTCAGCATAATACAAAAGAGTTTACCGCCGCTATACACATCACTTATGAGACATAACCATACACCGACATTTAGCCTACGTTTGTGCACTCATTCTTCTTCGTCGTGGTTTCCTGCAGTCTAGATGCCCTGTGGTACCATGCTGCCTCTCACACATCCATTTATTATTATTTCTTTACCACAAGTGTTGTGTTGCGTTGGTCATCTTGAGGACACCTCACACTCCAAAGTAGTTAGCACACATGATTTTTTTTCCTGTTGTGTGGGCTCATCACATTTTAAAAGTCGCTTAATATTTTTGGTAAGCTAGGAAGGAGTTTGAAACTTAGTCCTAAATGTTAAACTCGACTCTTCATGTCTAGACATCGACCTGGAAAAGTGCGAGTGTTTTGAGTGACACAAATTGTGTATTATGTGTTCACAGTGGAAATCGCTGTCGGAGAAGGAGCAAGAGAAATATTACCAGCTCGCCGATGCTGAAAAACGCCTTCACACCCAGCTGCACCCCAATTGGTCGTGCACAGATAATTATGTGAGTCCCGCCACCATGGTCATGTCCAACTGCTGGCATAAAGGTGGAGTGTGACTTCTACGTCTGTGTGTTGTTTTCAGGGGCGAAAGAGGAGGAAGCAGAGGAGCAGAGTGGCTACTAAGGAAATCCTCCAACCAAACTGCTGAGGCTCCTACTGTCACTTGACAAACTGTTCTAGTGTTTGACTTAATCACAAGTCATTAAGTTCTATTGACTGAGCTGGAAAGTGCTCAGCAAGTTCATTAATTTTAAACAGGGTCTTATTAAACCTCGTTGTTATGAGAGGACAAAAGGGGCATTTCTAGTCTATCGTTATGACTTCACCTCACACACGTCAGAGCAGCGATAATGTGGCTTGACTCCCATGTTGACAGAATATTTAAAATGATAAATGGTCATAACATCGCCAGAATGAGTTAGTGTTCACAAGTAATTTGATTATACATACTGTATGTTTGTGCAATGATAAGATTTTACAAAATGCTTCATTATCATTGGTTGATTATACATACTGTATGTTTGTGCAATGATAAGATTTTACAAAATGCTTCATTATCATTGGTTTCTTGTACTGTTGCGCAATGATAAGATTTTACAAAATGCTTCATTATCATTGGTTTCTTGTACTGTTGCCACCATTGTGTGAGCGAATGATTTCCAAAGAGAAGTGAACAAGCTTAACCAGGCATGTCCACTTTACACGAATAAATGTATACATCTATGAAAACTAGACTCAAATTCTTGTAGACTGCATCTCCCTGATTTTGGAGGGGGGAGAGGATTTTTCTTTCACCCCCATGTGCTGGACTTCATTTTCAGCTCCACACCAGCTTGTTCCCTCTTATGTCACCCCTTCTGGACTTGTTCCCTCTTATGTCACCCCTTCTGGACATTGACACTAAAATGTTGTGCATTTAAGATGCAGTAGTTTAAGATCAAATATTATTAACAGCTGAGGTGGTACTTCAAAACCGTCAAAAACTCGTTTATATAATGTGGTCAAAAAGAGTAGGCATACATATTTTGTTAAGAAACCACAGCACATAGAATTAACCAATGGTATTAGGTGCCCTTGTACTGAAAATGACACAAGCCTCTTTAAAAAATGATTGTTTATTAATATTGTTTGTACAAAGCACTAAGAGCAGCAGAGAGCCGGGGGCAGGCCACATTCTCTTCATCTGGGCTGTAATGGGGTCATACGACCAGCTTTTCGCCAACGACGACATTTACTCCTCAGCAAGATCAAAGAATAAAAACAATCCTTCCCGTTGCTCAGACTTGGCAAGTGATAAATTAATATGAATATTTGGATGGTGTTCATGTCATAAAAACTGCGGTTCGTTCCATTCAAGGTTTTTTTCTCCAGCCCCTCAAAGGTCAAATGAAATGAGATTCCCTCCTCAACTAGCTGCCCCCTTGGGTAAACAGTTTAAAAGTGCCATTAGGTTTTGTACCCCCCCACCCCATCCAGACCCTACCCATTTTGCTAAAAAAAAAAAAGTGTTCTCAATGCCTTTTGTGAGGTCTCTTCAATGAGAACAATAATTTTAACTTTACAATATTGTTTATACAAGAAAGAATGCAGATGCAATTCATACATTATATACACTCAAAAGGTCCACTTGTCCTCTACGTAGATTTACTGTACGTTCCTCAGTTTAAATGCATGTGCCTTCAGCCAAATCAACCCGTCCACATTTGTGTGGTCAACAGTGCGTGTGCGTGCGTGCATGCTTGGAAAGTCCAAAGTTACTCTTGTGTTCACTCTTCATCCGTACACACCTGAAGCAGACAGAGGGAATAAGTTAGTGTAAAACACTGCATTAGTCCGTGATAGCTTAAAGATGCCTTCTTTTTTAGATGCAAGTGCATGTACATTGGAAAAGTTCACTGTTTATTACGTCCCCTAACCCGCAGGCTAACCAGCGAGCTAAGGAGCTCGCTCGACGTGCCAGGTCTTACCACAACAATGCAAATTTCTCGAGTCTGGGAAAAAAAGTCTTGTGTCCATTGTATTCATGAAACCATAACCCGCCCTCGTGTTCTTCTGATTGGCTAGCACCAAGACAGGACTCATACTTTTAATGGATGATTCACTGAAGCACTCAAAAAAAATGTTTCTTTGAGAAACAGTTTTGCTCATCATTTCTTCATCTGAGGAGCAATTTTTGGTAGCTTAATCGCGCAGGGACCCGAAGCAAGGATTTTATGAAACAAAAAATATGACAATATAATAGAGTTGAATATAGGGCTGCAACTAACAAATATTTTAATACTTGAGTATCCTACTGAGAATTCGATCAATCGATTATTTGGATAAACTATATGGATTATTTTGGCAACTAATTCTTTCTGCTATTTGAGGAAATACTTTATGTGACACAGAGGCTCACTGACCTTGACAAAGGGGTGGTCGAGCAGCATGCTTGCCGTCAAACGTCGTTTGGGTTCGCTCTCCAGACAGTGGCCCAGGAAGTCCTTGCCCTCTGTGCTCAGCTTCTCGGGGATGGGGGGCTTGTGGCCCATGCCCACTTTGTACATGATCTGAAAATTGTGCTCATACTCATGCCACGGTCTCTGCATGAAGAAAAAAAGAAAAAGGAATTAGAAATTGCAATTCGCAACTTATGCATTAATGGAAAGATGATTTCGCCTGCCAATGAAAGGAATTTAATGAGGGGCTACACTGTGATATGCTTTATCAAAGAGATACAACTATGCCCTCTAGTGGCTATGATTACATGGATTATATACATGTATATTTTTGGGTGATTTGTCCTCACCTTTCCTGTGACCATCTCAATGAGGACACAGCCTAAACTCCAGATGTCTGCCGCTCTCCCGTGACCTTCCCCTTTTGCTCTGGTGATGACTTCAGGTGCCATGTATGCTGGTTAGGGTGAGGGGGAAAAAAAGAAACGGGTTTGACTGCAGAGTACAGCATTCAACAGAAATACACTCGTCGACCACAACATTAAGTATACCGAATTGTATCCAAAAATCTGCATTTACAAATGTTCACTTTTGATTGACAGTCAGGGAGGCATTAATTTAAAAATATGTTGATCATGTCTTGCAGTGGTGCAAGACTGCACTGGATCACACTATTGTTCGGTGTTTCCTAATAATTACCTTTCATGTAGCCAAGGAAAAAAAGTTTAGAAACACTTCCAAGCATGAGGCAGTGCAATTTTCTCACACTCACAATATATTTGGAGAAAAAAAAATAATCAATATTGGCAAATTTATGATTACAATACGCTTGTTTTCCAACTCATAGAATTGAACAGTGAACAGTGATGTTCTACTTCTTAGGTAGAACAACTAAACTGGAAAGCTTTCATCCACTTGTGTATCTATCTCCATTTTTTGTGCTATGGTTTTATCCAAAACAAAATCAACAAAATAACACATTACTAACATAGAAAAATTGGAGATAGATGTTTTTCAATGACAATTTAGGGAATGTATAAAAAAAAAAAAAAAAAAAAGATTTCCACTTCATTTTGTGAAAGTAGTATTTTGTACTGTAGTTGTATGTCCACTGTGATTGTGCATGTGTACATAATGTTGTGGATGTAAAATTATAACATGAAATTAAACACGCTTATTCATCCAACTATCCATCCATCCATCCATTTACTGAGCCGCTTGTCCTCACGCAGGTCGCGGGAGTGCTGGAGCCCATCCCAGCTATCATCGGGCAGGAGGCGGGGTACACCCTGAACTGGTTGCCAGCCAATCACAGGGCACACATAAACAAACAACCATTCGCACTCACATTCACACCTAGGTGCAATTTAGATACTTCAATTAACCTACCATGCAGGTGTTTGGGATGTGGGAGGAAACCGGAGTGCCCGGAGAAAACCCACGCAGGCACGGGGAGAACATGCAAACTCTGCACAGGCGGGGCCAGGGATTGAACCCACGCTTATTTAATACTGTATAATTGTTTTGTTATAATTTTTTGTGTTGTTCATTTATTTGCATCCTGGTTTTATGCTTTTATTCTTCATTTTGGCATTTCTTAATTTTATCTTGAGTGACATGAAAGGCACCCAAAAAAACTGTTATTATTAGTAGTAGCAGTAGTAGTAGTTAGTATATGAGTCAAGAAGTGGTCTTACCGGCTGTCCCAAGGGTGCTGTTGACCTCGCCCGGCATAGTGTGAGTGTTGTTTCTTAACTTGACGGAACAGCCAAAGTCTCCCAGTTTGATGAGGCCAGAAGATGTTAGAAAAATATTGGCTCCTGATGAGAGTGCGCTTGTTAGAAGAAGGGCAAGAAAAATTGGTGCACCAAAAACTTTTTGGGACCCTGACCCTTGATGTCTCTGTGGACAATGCCATGTTCATGGAGGACGTTGATTGCAGTGGTGATCTGTTTACTGTACAGCCTGATGACGTGTTCCTGCAGGCCCAGTCTGGACACTTCCTCCAGCGTTCCCTCGTCACAGTACTCCATGAAGATGTACATCTCCTCCTGAAGGGCGATACCGCAGTAGGATTTAGCAAACAGTGACTGACAGAAGAAGGAGTGGTGTGGAATGACCGAAACTAATGTCTTACCCTGTGGAGCTCCACTCCAAAGTAACGCACCAGGTTTGGGTGCTTGATGCCTTCAAAGATTTTTAGTTCGTCTGCCGTTTCTTTGATCGTTTTGTGATCGTTTGGCTGGAATCTGATCTGAGGAGACAGAAAAAAGAGCGAATGTGTCTTAACCTGCAATGTCTGGGATTGGTTTTCAAAGCCATGAAAACCACATTTCCAAAACATTAAGCTCGCATGGCAGAACACTGACTTTATCCAAATTCCACGCACCCAACTAGTTCTATTATCTTTATTACCTTGTTCTTCTTTTAGGTTTATCTTCACTATAGCCTTGTAAAAGAATATACATACACTCAAAAAGCCCCCCAAACACACACACAAAAATCTCTTAAGGGAGCTTTGTCTTTTTTTTTTTTTTTTTTTTTTTTTAATAAATACTTTTGGACCTTTAGGTCCTTGAAACTTCAGGTCAAATTCTTAGTTGTTTAACTGCCAACCCATTCTAAGGGTCCACTGTAAAAATGAGCTGAACCACGCTTTGGTGTTGCATGTCAATGGGGTTCAGGCGGCACTTGCTGGACTGCAAACCTCTTTCATGGCCATGAGTTCTCCAGTGTCCACGTTGATGCAGGTGTACACTTTTCCATACTGGCCCTCACCTGTTCACACAAACATATCAGACATGTATCAGCATCACATGGCCAGGAGTTAGTGTCATTCAAGTACTATGGGGAAAAAATATATACATTCATGGAATATGCACAAGAAACTCCAGAAATATAAAGTGTGGAATGTGCAACTTATGCAGACTGACACAGTCACAATGATTAATATAGCACTGTATTTCTGATTGCTTTTATTCGATTTCTTTTCTTTTTTTTTTTATTCCTCCACAATGCTGCACTTAGCGTTTGTTTTTAATTTGGTTCTTGCTACATCCCTAACAAGTTTATGTGTGTGAATATTTCTGCTGTTGCACTTTAATTTCCCTCACGGGATGAATAAAGGCAGTACAGAGGTGTGCAAAATAAAAATTTGGCACATTGTCACTGCAAACTTACGAGTCGCCTGTTTAAAAAGTTTGTTTACATACAGTATCCACAAAGTAATTGCCGCGCTTCACTTTTTACTCATTTTTTTATTTTATGCCTCATTCCAAAATCGATTAAATGATTTTTTTTTCCCCCTTGAGAGGTGCTGCAAAGAGGAATAAGTTAAACTGCCCAGAGATAGGTGTGCCTAGCTTGTGGCATCATATTTAAAAAGACTTGAGGCTGTAATTGTTGCCAAAGGTGCTGTGAACACTTATGTAAAAGTTTTTTTCATAAATTTCCACAAGGGAGAAAAAAGAAAGAAAGAAAATCATGTTATTATGGTGTGTCATGTATGAATTTTGGAATACTGTAACGTAACAAAATGTGGAACAGGCAAAGCTCTGTACATCATAGCCTTGCTGCTCATTATCACATTGACAAGGTAGTAAAAGAGCCATCTTTACCAATCTTGTTTCCCCTCTGCCACTTGAAGGTGACTTTCCTGAGGCCGACGTGCATCACGTTGTCGTAAGACTTGGGCGTGTGACACACTTGGCCGATGATGTTGCGCTGCCTCATCACGGCATAACGCTTGTCCTCAAACCTACGGATGGAGCGTCGGACGGCTTCCAATGGGCTCTGGCGGGCCGCAGAGTCTGATGCGGAGAAGAAAAAAAAGTGAGATTGCCAAGTTTTATACCGGTGTTTCTCAAAGGGGCTACCTCTACTGCTATGTGAAAGAATCGCTGCATAAGTACGGTTCAGTTGTATTTCACTTTTTTACTAATATACATTTTCATTAAATCTTTAACAACTCATCGTTTTTAAACTTAAATGAGCAAAAATCTTTAATTGAATCAATATTTATTTATTTATTTTAATTCTCCTATATTGAAGCGCAGTGTTAATTTTGAAAGTGCTCATAATGTCACAGTGGCTTATGACACTGTAATATAAAACTTTGTAAGACTAAAACTGGTCCCATTTTTTGATGAACACTGAGGGCTACTACGCAACTGTATTTAAATATTGGTCACAATGGTGTTACATGGAGAGCTCAGTATTATTTTCGGTTTAAGTTTGAGAATCACTAGTCTATACAAATGTGTCTTCTTATTCAACTCACCTTTCGATTGGCTGATGAAGGTACGGAGCTCCCAGCTCCTGCGTGTTGCGTTATTAGAATCGCCCTTTGGATAAGAAGGTTCTGTCAGAAAACAGCGAGAAATAAGATTTAGGGAATGAAACAGCATGACGTGACGTGTCAAAGTACGAATACGCTTACCTTCTCTGTCCTCCGTTGGGCTTGAATGGCGGCTAAGCGACTTGAAATGCAACTCTGCTGCGACGGACGACAGGCGGTCGTTCTCATGGAAACTGGATCCCCTTCAAAGACATAGTAGACAATGAACAAAAATGGATAGGTGACAACATTTGGGATACAGTGAACCCCAGCTATATCGCGGTTCATCATTTGTAGCCTCGCTATATCGCAGATTGTGGAGCAAGTTTTCAGGGGTTTGTATAGAAAAGAGGACAGTGCAAATTTAAAGTTATGAGCTTTCAGGTAGTATCACATTGTGCCACAACATTCCAGGGAGGGCAGCACTGAGGTGTGCTGAAATACATGCAATGTAATTGACAACAAGAAGAAGAGGATGCTCCTTCAATGTAAAACAGTACCTCATTTTGCTGTTGTAATATTTGTTATTCCCAGCGAGCAGAAGGAATATATGCCTGTGAGTGTTGTTGTATGCACTGCTTGTGTTGCTGTTGTGTGTGTGTGTGTTAAAGTAGCAGTTGTCTGTAACCGTAAGTCCCGTAACATCTACGCTACTTTCCATCAGCCTGTTTGGGGTGTTTCACATTATATGGTTTGGTTGAACATTTTGGGTTTGAAATATACAATGTTTTGTATATGTAGTTGCATAGTAAACATCAAAATATTGTATGGTAAACTGTAAACTATACTGTATGTACTTCAAGCTGTCAAGTCTTTTTTTGACATTGAGAGAGAACAGGCATAAGAAACCATTAAAAAGGTGTTTTAATGTGTTTAAATCACGTGGAAAGGTAGAACCTTTTTTATGGTCCCTCTATATCGTGGCTTTTTACCTGGGGTCTGGAAAGTATCATCCGCGCTAAACAGGAGTTCACTGTACTGATTAATGATCCAATCAAACAATTAATACAGCTTTACAGTATGCAGTAAATGACTACTGATTCAAGCATACAAGCTACAACCGTGTGACGCATGAAAGCAGCTGCGCCCATGTTGTCCCTCCAAGGAGCCCAGTAAGCGTTCAGCATGCAATCAGAAGATTAACAGCAGAGGCAAACGTCTAATGGCAGCGCGTCACCAGCAAGAGATTCGTATTGAAGCACTAAAGAGCAGGATCTCAGAGCCCATTCTTTCCATTTCCACACAAAATGCAGCAGACAGTCGCTTCCATTGACACAAGTGACTTGATTTGGACACATTTTGTGGCATTAGCATGTACAAACACTAACCGCAGAGATAAAATGTGCTTAGAAAAGATCCATTTCCGTACTGGATGAGATTTCCATATGATTTTGTGCTTTGTGCATACACATAACCCCAAATCATTTAATAAATGATATAATTTTAATTAATTTATATATTTATTTTTCTATTTTTCAAGACTATTGAAAAAAAGTGCATTTCAAAGTTTCTGGTAGTATATGTAGAAGAAACTGTGGCACTTGTATTCAATTGTATAGTTTATGTACAGAAATACGTAGAAGCTCTACACTTACAATATGACTTCATCTGAGCATTGAACATAAACAGAATTCAGTTTCCACGAATGGAAAATGAGAGATGCCAGCCTTCCGATATGCTACCAAAGGTGTGAACGTGGTTCACAAACTGGTAAAGTCTTTATCAGTGAGAATATATTTATACAATAGTAGTAATCTGTCCAGAACTCTAATTATTAAGCATGATTACTAGAATTTGGAAATATGTAGTTTACTCTCAAGAAACACCTTATCAGCACTGAAGTTTACTAACATTGTTTAAGAAAAGCAGTAAAATAATCAGATCAATTTCGTGTGAAGGTAATGTGTGTTTGCTTGCATAACAAAACATACAGTCTACTGTATTGTCTATTATATATATTTGTCAAAATCAATCCCCTTACTATTCTGGCATGTAGCAAATAGAAATAATTATGGTAATCATAATTGACATAAAAAATACTGGCACCCCAGCGCTGCCAATATTTTTTAGCATGTTTGTCTATTTTTCATTGCAATCTATGGAAAAGCAAAGTGCTGAGAGTGGATTTTGGTTGAGGAAATCTCGGCCTTTTGTTTTCTTTCTCGCGGGTGACCAGGGGAAAGGGGCTACCTGACGTCATTGGGGGTGCTGCTGGGCGCTTTGGTGTGTCCATGTTCCCCCCCCGGGCCCTGTGGTATGGGCCGAGGGCCGTTGGGGAAAAGCTGATTCCGGAGGTCACAGGGGAGACTTCGAGAGCTGCGTGGTAAAAACAGACACACTGAGGAGCTCAGACTCAGAGGAGCCCGTTGTCTTGGGTCGGATGTGCACGAACTTGAGTGTGAAAATGTGGCTGGATGGTTCACTCAAACACACTCTCACACGCTTACATGAACACACACACTTTATCCATTAGTAGTCATTAGAAGCAAAGGGAGCCAGAAGCAGCAAAGCAATGAAGGAAAAGACTAACACAATATTTTCCTAAATAACTGACAAATCACCAACCTGAACCCTTCAGTATTAGGGATGAAAAGATTTGGATTTGGTGGGTCACTGTGACACCGAGGGACTTTAACAGGCCGAGGGCTATTTCTGGGTGCTGGAAATACAAACAAATGCAGAGTTTAACTGGGAATGTTGGAGAGGGACCTGTATTTGGAAATGAATGAGAGCAGCTCATGTGTTACGGGGCCTCAACATTTAGAGAAGCGCTTTCTTGCACTGAAAAGAAAGTTCCATTCATGACCAACTGCAGCTTCCAAAACCAAGTTAAACACAAAAGCTGCAATTACATTTCAGCTGACTAAAATGTAACGAAACTTATGGAAAAAATCAAATTACAGTGTCATTTTAGTTTCCCTAATGGATTTTATGTCACCATGTATCGTCTTCACAGATTACTAATGAGTATTGATGTGTACTGGAATAAAAGCAACCGAATATACTGAAGAAAAGTATATCATTTCATTTTGCATAGAAGACATTTATTCAAATGAAAGCCTCAAAGAATGTTCTATGCTTTTGTTTTACACCATAAGCAAATTGATTTCAGTTTTGCTGATGAGGGCATGTTTTCATTTAACATGTGCGTTTTTTTTGTTTTTTTGCATTTGTGAAAATAAAAGCCTATTAAAGAATAATATCTGTTGTTTACATATGAAAATAGCTGTACTTTTGTAAACGATTAGTAATAAATTAGATAACAACAACAGATTATGCTTTGAGATTCTCTCTCTCTCTCTCTCTCTCTCTCTCTCTCTCTCTCTCTCTCTCTCTCTCTCTCTCTCTCTCTCTCTCTCTCTCTCTCTCTCTCTCTCTCTCTCTCTCTCTCTCTCTCTCTCTCTCTCTCTCTCTCTCTCTCTCTCTCTCTCTCTCTCTCTCTCTCTCTCTCTCTCTATATATATATATATATAGAATAGAATATTTTATATCATTATTAGACATTAAATAAATGACAATTGCATGCATTTGTGTTCTGTGAGTGGAAGCTGTGCTCCAAGTGTCCGTGCACATCATCTCGCAGTGCTTTGTTATTTAACGGCCATGGTGGTCTTCTGCTTTGTGTCACAGCAGACTAAAGAATATAAAAGCACACCCAAAAATGGAAATAGCGGTAGTGGATTAATTTTATTATCTCACCGATGTACAGGCCAGTGACAGGGCTATGAGGTTTGCCGATCACGTGTCCGATGCATTCGTTCATCAGCGCTTGTAAATTCTGCAGAGAGAAAACCAACAGTCAGTCCAGCAACAGATTTTAAGCGTGCCAAGATGATTCGTTGTAATGATTTGAGTTATTTTATTTTATTTATTTATTTTTACCAGGAAGTCATCCTCTGGTAATGCTGATATGAAGGCAGGTTCAATAGCTTGAAGAAAGTCAAAGCCTTGAGTTGCCCATCTGTGGAACGAAGTACCACAATTCAAACATGCAAATCTGATTCGATAAAAAAATCTGGAATTGCTTTGCTTTTGTGCTGAGAAAAAATTCAAATGCTGGAATTATCATCTCAATCCTTCAAGACAATCCTAAAGCAGTTCTTGTTTAAATGGTGCCTCACCAACTGTTAAGGTTAAGGAGAACACCTTCTCATGTGCACACGTTTAGTTTACCAATTTTGGTTTGAACATTAAACAAACTTTTAAAAAACGAAAACACAATGACTTACTATTGTTGCTACACCGTTACTTACCTGGGCTTGGTGCCTCGGCCACTCTCGCACTTAGTCAGGACATAGGTCATCCACTTGCGAGCAAAGGCTATGTAGCGCTCGCCAATCCTCTGCCTGTACTCCCCTGACATGAGGCGCACCACTTCCTTGTGGTACTGTGGAAAACAACACATTATATCTAATGTAAAATAAAATACAAACTAATTAGCACACACATTTCTAATAAAATGCATCAATTAGTTTATAATGACCTCATTATTAATTTGCCCTACTGTAATGTTCCTATCACCAGTGCAGTCACATTTATTATTATGGCCGTTATTACAGGGATGAGCCCTTTGAGCCTGTTTGCTTTTTACCTCAAAGGCAAAGTTGTAGCCCTGGATCATTGCCTCTCTGTAGTACTGCTGTAGAGTGGACGACTCGGACTCCTCCACCTCAGCCTCAAACTCTGACGTGAACATGTACTCCACTCGGTCGATGGCCGAGCTGATCCTAATGCAGAGCTGTAGGGCTTCATCCTGAGTGAGCATGCAAAAAACACACATAGGGGAGAAATCTATTGCTAGGTTTAATAATTACCCCCCAAAAAAGTACAGGTGCATCTCAATCTAAAATATGGTACAAAACTTCATTTATTTCAGTAGCTTAATTAACCAGGTAAAACTTCTATTATATTAATTCATCAAACACAGCAGAAAATACTTTTTTTTAGACAGCCAATTCCTATTCCTATTACATTACTAAAAATCATTTGGATTTTTTGGAGTTTTTAACTTTTTCTTTTTCATGTGCTCTTGGTACCAAGGGAGGTTCTGTAGGCAGGGTTACAGAAAGGTATATGGGACGATGTTAATTGATGTTCCATGTGTCTGTAATTGTTTGTTCATAATTGAAAAACCGTCAAATAAAGCCAAAAAATAAAATACATAAATAATTCGGATTGCTATATTTAAAAAATGTGATGGTTAATTTTGAGTTTTTGTTTGCTGTAAAGTATATTCATTAAAATTATATAAAAATAAATTGTGAACATATTTCACTGTTTGTAGTGAATCGTTATGAGTTTTACTTTTTCAACTAAAATCCTGAAATTAGGTTTTCCACAATATTCTAATTTACTGAGACTTACCTGTAAGTATAATCTATGAATGACACAGCTGCCCGTTGTAAAATCTAACAATAGTTTGCCATCCCCTATTCTAGATAGTGCTCAACATTAGAGGTTTCACTTTATGAGAGCATATATTGTGAGCTTGAACTAGTGCCTCTGTGCCAAACGGCAGATCCGTGTGTGTTTCAAAGATTGTGGTTATGTAAGCACCTTGAGCTCCTCCAGAGCACTGGCGATAAGAGGCTGACTGGATGTTTGCTCGCGGCTAAGAGTGAGCACATCCTCCATGGACTGCTGGACGGCCTTCCGCTGAGCCACCAGGTGAGCCGACTGCATCACGATCATGAGCATGTTCTCCACCTGAGGTCACAGTCGGGGTTGATGTTTACGCTCGTTTATGCTGGCAGGAGAAGTTCATTTACGCCTCACATACCTTCATGGCCCTCAGAGTATCGACTATCTCCATTGTGGGAACCAGTTTGAGCAGCTCTCCGTCCCACTGTGCCCATTCCGAATCAGTCAAGTCTGCGGTACGGTGTTTGCTCATGAGCAGGAAGGCCTCATCCTCCGCCATTTCATCGGGCTCTTTGGAGCAGTCTTTTCCCGCAGCAGCACTGAGCAGCTGCATGATGAGCGGCCGCTGAGCCAACAAGCCACAGGGAACGAACACCTGCAGCTCTTCCAGGCCAGGAATCTGGACCTGAGGCCCAGAAGACAGAGAGGAACGTGCTTTGATTTTCATGACAGAAAGATTATAAGTGACTAAAGTAAACAGAAACACACCTTTACATAGTTTCTCTTCTTCAGAGCTTCTAGAAGAGACGCCATTCCATTAGTGATGGTGAAATCTGCGGCAACCTCCAAGTCCTGCGGCAAAAACAGGGAGTCAGAACACACACCCTCAGCTCTTGAGTGAGAGTACATCACACGCTCACAAATTCTGCACAGTCACTGTTCAGTTTAAAGGTGACACTACTGCTTCTTACCTTGCGAAGCATTTTGGCAAAGCCCAAAGCCTTGGACGCTCGTTCTCTGGCCTCATGAAACAGCTCTTTTAGTGACCGACTGGTCTCGATCACTGACCGCCTAGGAGGATTAAAAAAGCTGAATATATGAGGAGTCATGATTGCTTAATAAAGACACTAACCAGCAACATTATGGCAGCCTGCACACGCTAATAAGTTCCACTATAAGAGCAGCCTTTACAAAAGTAACAGTGCTCATTTGTATTGACCTAGAGCAGTATTAGCAGTTGGCAGTGGTGTAAATCTGCACGGCATCATACTGAGAGCAGTGTCGAGTACTTTGTTTCATGCGCCACAAAATTTGTTACAGTCTATTGAGCGCACCAGTGTACAGTGGACCCCCGCATTAACAGGGACAACGACCGGGCCCGATGGGGAATAGCGAAAATTGAATAATTGACGCTCTTTAGAACTGCCATGAAATTTTTTTTTTTTACTCCACCCCCCTCCCCCGCCTTAAAAAAAAACACATACTATCTAAGCAGAGGGACGCACAAATTACACGAGATTCATTCATTCCGTGACCAAGCTCAAAAACCTCAAACTCAATTTATTCGTACGTCAAATACATTTTCCCCATTGAGATGAACTGATATGCCATTAATCCATTCCAGCCAAACAAAAAAAAAAAAACACAAAATTTTGGGGGTTGTATGTTTTTAATAAAGAAAAATAGCACTGTGTCGTTTAATACAGACAAAAACATTACATAATAGGAGTCACTTCCTGGCACTGAGTCAGCAGCCTGTTATAGCAGCTCCAAACTCATCACTCGTTTATTTATTTTACTTTTATTGTATTCCCACTATTTTTTTAGTCTAAGATGTATTGTCGGAGAATATCAACACTATCAGACCTTTTCCTTCTTGTTTATGATGTTTCACCTACATCCACGGGAAGCTAGTACTAATAAATTGGAACCATTTCCTTCGATTGCTCATTATAGAGAAGGTGAGCTGACTCATCAATGTAAAAACTAACTGCTCTTAGAAAACTGGAGTTGTTTAAGGTTCAAACATAAGCTGCAACCAAAACACGTGACGTCATGCATGCTGTGATTGCCAAATTACAAGTTTAGCATCTTCCCGATGCCCTCATACTGTCAGCGCAGACTTCTGCCATGTCTAATCTACGAACTTAACGCAACATGTAGACTATGCAATGAGAAAAACATTCAAATCCCCACTTTGCCTCACTGAGCTGCTCCATCCCTACACTACTTCCCGGTGCCTCAGGCCAGCTGAGCAGCTGCTCCTGGAGGTACCGAAGACTAAATGGAAGCTCAGCGGGGATAGATTTTTTTCTGTTGCCGGTCCCAAACTATAAAATCCCCTCCCGGTGCACATTAGGCAAGCACCCTCACTTTTTAAAACCCACTATAAACCCCATTTTAATTTCTTGGCTGTTAACACAGCAAGAGACTCCTAAGACTGCCCTTGTTTTAGTGTCTTGTTTTTGTTTTTATTGGTGTTACCGTTTTATTGTTCTTAAACTTGTGTCTAATTGTCTTTTGTTTGATTTTACAGCACTTCCTTTCAACTGCAGCTGTTTTTAAAGCGCTTTAAAATAAAATTTAGTTGAGTTGAAATGGAATAAATCTCTGAACCTCGTGTGTCAATGTGAAGGAAGCAAATGGCTCATGTTCTCTTCATCCGAGAGGGGTCTGTCTGCAGCGTGCAAGAGTTGTGGGCTTTCTCCTGACCACAACTTGATACACAATCACACCATCAACAGGCCACGAGTGAAACAGCAGGCGGCCAATCTGTTCTATTTTTGTAAATTGCGCTTCGGCAGTGGGGCGCAAATGCCAGCAGATCCTGATTTTCATGCAAACCTCGCTGTGTGTGTTTGCCAATTTTACAGACCGATCTGCGCCAAGCTGGGAATTCCGGTGCAGCAGAGGGGTTGTCCTTGGAGAGGGACCTGGTGGAGTCTCAATTTGGTTGCAGAAAGTCAATCTACACGTCAATTTACTCAGACCACATTTCAGACCAAGTCCTGGCGCAACGCAGACTGCCGGCCTGACGCCAATTTGGTGAATTTCATCGGGGTGCAGGCAGACAGATAAAATGAGCTCCACAGACAGTATTTACAAACCCCAATTCCAATGAAGTTGGGACATTGTGTAAAACTTAAAAACAGAATGCAATTTACAAATCATTTTCAACCTATATTCAACTAAATACACTACAAAGAGAAGATATTTAATGTTCAAACTGATGGTTATTGTTGTGTTGTTTTTTTTTTGGGGGGGGGGGGGGGGGGGGGGGGGTTGCAAATATTTTCTCATTTTGAATTTGATGCCTGCAACACCTTCCCAAAAGGTTGGGACAGGGGCAACAAAAGACTGGGAAAGTTGAGGAATGCTCAAAAAACACTGGTTTGGAACAGTTTAATTGGAAACAGGTGAGTTTCATGATTCAGTATAAAAGGAGCTTAGATCATTTTACAATTGAGACTATGTGAGTCCCAGGATTGCGCATGTCTGGAAACAATGAGTCCCAGCCCTGGAACAATGAGTCCCTGCAACTTATCATCACGGCGTAGGGATGCAGTAATCCTCCGCTATATGACGGTTGTTGCGTCATAGTTCCGCTATATTGCAGATTTTTATTTGTGCCATATTTTTGTGTTATGCACTGCGCATGCTCTCTCTCAATATATTGTTTCAGCCTGCCAAGATTACAATTTTTTTAGGAAGATATATTTTCCCCAAAAAACTATCACGATAAATGATAGTATCGATGTTTTTATTTTATCCCACTGATATAATAGAGCATAATAATTCAAATGCATCCTTTTTAAGAATTCACTTTCAATTCTAAACAACATTGAACATTGACATTGTAATGTAGAATAAATACCTTAGATAAATAAAAATATATAAATAAATCAGAATTAGGCTGTCTGTAAAAACTGCCCTTAAATATCAAACATTTGGCACCTAGCTATAGTCATTAACCTGCTAAAGAGGCCCAAAAAAATTGTTAATGCCTACCAAATTTGAATTAAAACACACATTTTACTATTACTGTTTTTTAGTCTTTATTTTTTTTTTATTGTATGAATGTTGTGTAGTGCATAATTTCTGCTTCCTCTTGGCTTTTGAAAATGAGATTTTATCTCTCAATAAGCTTTTACCTGGTTAAATAAAGGATAAATAAAACCTAAAATAAGGCCTGCCCTCAAGCTGCTGGACTGTGATGTGAGGCCTTTACCTGTCGCTGAAAATGAGTTTGCTAAAGTCAACTACTGCCTGAATATTGACGTGTGCCGGTGTGTTTATGGTTTATAAACAGTTAACTTTCCCATTTGTGTGCGAGTGTGTTATGTGGGGAACACGCACAGAACTCCGAGTGCTGACGTTTTAACGATGTCGCTGCGGTCGAATGAGCTTTTTAGCTCAAGCGCTTAGCTCGCTAGCTCGTTAGCTCGGAGGCTAGAGAATATCATTAAACAGTTAACTTTCCCTTTGTCCCAGTATTGTGCATCTGAGGAGCAAACGCCGTTATTCCAGCGGCTTGCTGCGCGTGTTACCACAATTAAAATGCATCAAGTCCAGAAAAAACTCCCGTGTCCGATGTATGAAACGACAACCCGCCCTACTCTGCCTGCCGGCTAGCACCACGACGGGATTCTTACTTTTGATTCGCTGTGTGTGGAAGCTCTTCACCAACACACATACATATACGTAGAGCGGGTCTGAAACCACAAGTCTATAGACCCAGATGAATTTGCTTCATGCGTCCCTGCTTTAATTTCTGTGCATCTCAGACGCGGACACACATCAAACGAGATCCCTGAAGAAGCATTTGCAAAAGGGTCTGTTCTTCAAAAACAAGAGTGGGGTGAGGTTGAACACTTTGTGAACAACTGCATAACCAAATAGTCCAAGAGTTTAACATTTCTCAATGTACAATTGCAAGGAATTTAGGGACGTTATCATCTACAGACCATATCATCATCAAAAGATTCAGAGAATCTGGAGAAATCTCTGCACGTAAGCAACAAGGCTGAAAACCAACCTTGAATGCTCGTGACCGTCGATGCCTCTGGTGGCACTGGATTAAAAATCGGCATCATTGTGTTAAGGATATTGCCACATGGGCTCAGGAACACTTCAGAAAACCTTTGTCAGTTTACACAGTTGGTCGCTACATCTACGAATGCAAGTAAAAAGTCTACCATGTAAATGAAAATCATATCAAACACACCCAGAAACGCCGCTGGCTTCTCTGGGCCGAGCTCATCTGAGAAGGACTGACGCAAAGTCAAAAAGTCTGCTGCGGACAAGTCCCGATTTCAAATTGTTTTTGGAAATTGTGTCCTCCGGGCCAAAGAGGAGAAGAACTGTTATCAGCGCAAAGTTCAGCATCTGTGATGGAATGGTTCTGTGAAGTACAGATTATACTTTTATATTTTCGTTAGAAAGAAATATTGTATTCATCGTTTGCTATTATTATTATTATTAGTAGTAGTAGTAGAATTTTGTTTTATTAGCAATTTTATTTATGTACAGATCAGTTGTACAGTTTTTAAAGTGCTCTATAAATAATGTTGGCATCATGAAAGAGAACGTAAAGAAATAAATTGGATTTATAAGATGGAAAAAGTTCTGGCTTAGTCTGGTACTTTATCTAAATGAGACCAAAATATTATGAAACAGCATTTTTTGCATATTTTTGAAACATCTCTTGTCTTGGATCCCGTTTTGATTGTGCAGATGCACCTAATATTGTGACCAGTGACTGTAAGGTTACAAGCTCTTACCTGATCTCATCTGAGGCTGTGCTGTCATCAGCACTTTCCCAGAACTCATTGCCACTCTTTCGCAGACCAGCGTCAAGGAACTCTCCAGTCGATTTGAGCAGCATCCCAGCGATGTCACTTCAAAGGAAAAATAATGTCAATGCCTTGTGTATGACAAAGGCCTGATACACACACAGATTTTTCCACTCTTAAAAGATTTTTTTTATCTGCTACAGATTCCACACAAATATAAAAGATTCCCGTAGGTTGCCGGAGCCGAGAGCCTTGTAAAATGGCGATGTTCTCAAAAAAGACTTGCTTCGGAAAATACTTATTGCTGTCTAAGGAACCCACTTTTCTACATAAAACGACATTGGTTAAGTAATTTTTGCTTTCATTTACGGTCGCTTCCGTGTTTGTCATTCTTGGGTGCTTCTTTTTTGGCTACATTATATTCCACGTCACCATTTTCGGCGTAATGACTCAAGAGAAGTCTGCGTTCTCCACACACACGAAGAGTTTTGGTCAGAAATCTTTAACACGTTCATTATTTAAGATTGTCGGCCCCGACCTGTTTTGGACCCTAAAATCGGGACAAATACACTCGTATCACACATGAGACCTTAGGACAATCTTATAAGACATGAGATTGTCTGGCGTTTGATGTGTTTGGTCAGGAAGGGGCAGAACGGTTACAAAAACAGGCCGATTGTCTTTATGCGTGTAGCAGGCCAAAGAGACTTTGAATCGGTACATGGAAGAGCGACGCAAAGACGCTAACCAGAAAAGCTTCCCAGACTGGGCCTCTCCTCCGCGGATGTAGGGGGTGATATCTTTGGTGAAGTGCCACTCCTTCTCTAGTAGGTTCTTTAAGCTGTGAGAGGCCTGAGGCAGCTGCTGCAACATCTGGATCCAACTGTGCATGTAGTCAAAGTAAACCTGAAATACATGCACGAGAGTGGCCAGAAGAGAACACTGACGATCATGTATACATTCTCAAACCTCTCTCTTTCAGTGATGGCAAAAAGCCAATAGAGAGGAAGTGACGCCTCTTACCACAAGCATCTTGTGCAGGTCCTCCTCAAACTCATCAATATTGGTGTTGGTCTGCAGGCCCTGAGCATCAGTGACCACACCTTGCAGCATGAACTGATAATACTGCTTCATGAGGAGACCCCCTTTGAGAACTTCCTTACACTCGCGCACCAACTGCAAGGGGTAAACACAAAGATGTTAGCACCATATTTTTTATTCATAGAGGCCAGGAATTTCTTTTTACTATGACTGATCACAATGGGGTTTGTCTGTGATGAGGGTGACAAACTATAAACTACATGATGGAAAAATATTGAGACACCTGACCCTCACATCCATCCCCTCATCCAATGGAGCTTGAGAGGCGCTGCTAAGGAGAATGGGCAAAACTGCCCAACAACAGGTGTGCCAAACCTGTGGCATCCTATTAAAAAAGACTTAAGGCTGTAATTGTTGCTCAAGGTGCATTTACAAAGTATTAAGCAACAGCTGTGAACGTTTGTGTTTTCTTTATTTTTATTCAATTCACAAAAATGTTGAAAAAAAACATTTAAATGGAAAAAAAAAGGAGGAAAAAAGCTTTTTAATGTTGTCATGGATTGGTGCGTGTAGAATTTTAAGGGGAAAAAAATAATTCCACTTTGCAATAAAGCTCTAAAATAACAAAATATGGGGAAAGTTAAGTGCTGTGAATTCTTTCCAGATGTACTATAGAGTTTGTGCCCTGTGACTGAGTGACTAGCGATAAGAACATTAGATGGATGATAGATGGATGGATGGATGGATGGACGGATGGACAGACACACATGAGTTTCAGTATCTGCTTGCCTGATGGATACTGAGTAGAGAAGGTTCTCCAGCAGGTCTCTGCTCCAGTCGCAACTTTAGGCACTCATGGATGACGTTGAGGAGGACTCTGCAGAGCACAAGGAACGCTGGTCGGAAGGATGGGAGGTCCATGTCCAGCAGATCCTCCCAGGACACCTGGTCCGCTCCGAGTTCTGGGTCAGCCGAACCACTGCAGGATCCGTTGCGGGACAGCTCCGGCAGGTAGTCGTTGTACAGCATGGGGTCTGGAAAGTCTGCAAACTGCAAAGGGGAAGATGGGCTAATATCTCCCACCAAGAAAATGATGATTACCTCCGACAAGCACACGGGAGCGAGGTAATGTTTTAATCTCCATTTGTAGCAGAATAATGAGGACAACCAGGATACGGCCTTACGTGGAATGTCACCTGACCAAACCGGAAAATAGGTTGCCGGACTTTCTGTGTGCACAGCGCTAACTACAATAACTTAAGGGCTGAGGACATAGCGGTTTGAACCCGAACATGCTAGAATATTTTTTTCTTGATCGCTAGCGTCTTCAGACAAAAATTTAATTCATGTATATAATTTATTTACACATTAATGATATATGTAAACACAAACGAAGCCTAAACATGGGATATGGTCACCGTCAGTAGTTCTTAAAGACACTGGAGATGTTTAAAATTTCAACTGGTGCTTTTTCCTGGTCTCCTGCCATAGGGCTCTGCCAGTGACCTGAACCAGAAGGAAGTGCTTTGTCATGTTTTGCTGAATGCAGAAGGTGGCTGCGCATAACTCCTTTTGAATGGATTGATAGATGATTTATTCTTGTGTGCTGTTACGGTTCACTTTGCTGCAGTAAAACTGGAATTTCCCCATTGCAGGACAAATAAATTCTTACTCTCTTAAATTCCCCTGAGAAATGACAACTTCTTTAGACAGCAAACTAGTCAAGACTGAATCAATAGGACCTCTGCTCATTGCAGCTAAGAGTAGTGCACTCAATTTTGACTCGAGGCGCAATTCAACAATCAATTTCACACAATTAGCGAATTGATTCATCGGTTATCTTGCCCATTCCTAATATTGATTCATCAAAGAAAAAGATGAGCATCTCACCTCCAGTGCAGGTGTGTGTCGCAGCAGGGCTGCCCGCGACCTTTGGAGAGAGCGGTCCATCAGTTTGTGCAGTCTGAGAATAAGTTTACGCAGTCCCATCTGCTTCAGTGCTTTATCCACAAAGGGCCTGTAAATGGCTGTGGGGCAGAACACGCCTCCTTCTCCCGCTGTCTCTGGACTCCCTGATGCTGCCGTAGGAAGAAACTCTTCCTCTAACAACAACTGGGCAAATTTGAGAGTCAGGGTAGGAGATAGCTTTCCCTCAGCTGGGATACAACCCACAGTCTCCTCCTCCTCTTCCTCCTCAGCATCCCTGTCCTCCCCGTCGCTTTCCGCTGTGAAAGTGGCGCTAGAGTTGTTCTCTTCGTCCTCCTCGTTGTCATCTTCCTCGTTGCCACGAGAGCAGCGGGGGGACGGGATCTCAAATACGGGCCAGCCGATGCGAGACAGGTCCCGGAGGCCCAGGACGGTGGCCATGACGCGCAGCTTCTGGTTGAGGTCCTGGGTGATGTTGAGCCACAAACAGAGCGCCTGCACTCTGCCCTGGAAGTCTCGTGCCGCATACTTCTCATAGTCCCTTTGCAGGGCCTGTAAAGAGGGGTACAGCGCTTCGACGTACTCCAGCAGCTCCATAACCCGCTTGACCTGCTCAAAGGCAAGCCGCTGTCTCTGTAGGTGATCCCTGCAGTCGGCGCCTGACCCCAGAGGCTCTGCTGCATTCATGGCAGTGGTGGGGCAAGCACTAAACCCCCATGGATCCACTCCACAGTGGTTGATCTCCACTACAGCGGACTTGCATTCATCTTTACAGTGTAGATTTGGATCAGACCTAATAGTCCGGCAGTCCGCATGAATTGTTTGGGATCCTGAACACTGACCCTGTCTCAGGCTGTCGTATTTCACCTTGAAATTTAGCACCTCGTTGATGAGGTCAGGGATGGCCTGGCGGGCTGTGAAGAGGAAAATATCCTGGTCGCTGATGGAGCGGTGCGCGTGCCACGCCTGTAGCTCCAGCCAGATGACTTCATTGTTGTGCCCCATGAAGGCCATGTTCTCCTGGCCTCGCTGCTCCTTCTCCTTGCGCTTGGAGGACATTGATGTGAGCTTGAGCAGCAGCCGCAGTGTCTCAAAAAACTTGAGACGGTCTGCGGGACAGTCTGTCCGAGAGGTCTGGCGGTGGGTTCGGGCAATATGGGGCATGGACACGGGGAGTTTGCAACTGCTGCAGCCCAAGCTCAGGTAGTGCTTCCTGGGGTCCATGTTGAGGGCACCGAAGGGGCCTGATTTGGACAACGGATCCAGCATGAAGGAGCCCTCAAACGTCTTCTTGTGGTCTCTCTCAGTGGAGCGTAGGGTGGCCCTCTGCTTCTTGCCCTGCTTGTAGCTGTGCTCATCGGGTGTTTCTGCTGGCCGGGGGCTTTCTTTCTGGACAGATGTGCAGAGGTCCGCTGAAACACAAACATAACCACTCAATCAGCAAAACGCAGACAGACACACCAACACAAACACTGTGTATGAAGAAAAGCGAATTTCTCTCACTTTTGCCGGGAGAACGTCCACCACTTCTGGATTGGTTGCTTTTCTGATGTTTGCCAGACATTCGTTTCATCTGACGGAGTGTGTATGGGGGTGATGTAGCGTACAGAGTTTCCTCTTCCTCACTGGGTGAATCCCAGGATTCCTCCATTTGAGAGTCGTGCCGGGATTCATCTCCCACTGGGTTGCCGTGCCTGTTAACATTTACGATACAATTTAGAGGTAAAAAATAGTCAAACTATTCACAACGAGCTATTCATGCTGGCAGTTTTATAATAAGCAGAGCTGCCTGAAGGCAGACACTACCAACAAAGAAGCACTTGGGTTTTTTTTACTTCTACCATGTCAAACCAAGAGAACCACAGAAATTTGTCAAGGTCAGAGAGTGCTGGAATGTTTGCAGTCAGTCAAGAGTGTGCAGCGAATTACCTGCAATGCCGCAGTTGCAAAATGTGAAAGCACACACAATGTGCACTACTCACCACAGAAGACTGACAACTCACTAGTGGTGTCTCCTTTGGAGTCTGATTGGCTGTCTCTCCCCCTGCACAGCATCCATGTATGTGCATGACCACAGGCCTGCATAGGCAGTGCTGAGTTCTCACTTGGGCTACGTAAACAACAGCTCAAATAAAGAGGGAGACCCAAAGTAGCAGAGTAGAACCTCTACTCTCCCCTCAGGGCGTGTGTACATAAGTTCTTACATTGTAAAAGTAACCTGAATGCACTTATGTCGCTGCAAGCGTGTGCCGTACGTTATTCACCCCTCTCTGAGTGTGCCTAAAACTGTTTATTGACACCCCAGTTGGAGTGTCAATAACAAAAATAACTTAAATAATACACACGTATATTTAAATACAGGACATAGTTCATTTTCTAAACTTTCACAGCTTAATGCTAGCACTCAATGGAAAACCCCACCAATATAAACACTAGAGACGCCAGTGCGCTGTAGCAGCCCAGCTAACCAGTCAACGTGGCAGCCATGTTGGGGAGGTCGACGGTCCCAGGAATGCATGGACACTGAAATTCATTTACTCCAACTTGCTCATTTCCTAACCTATTTTTATGAGGTTTACCTTTTTGTCAACAACAAAGCATGTGCTATCAATACATGAGCTTTTTAAAAAAGCAAAAAATAATATTTTTTACCTGTGACTACTCCCCAGTTCACTTGTCGTAATTGTATGGTGTTGTACAACTTGTATGCAACCGTATGCAACACAATGTACCGGTATCCTTGGTCTTTTGGTTTTCTTGCCGTCCACACACACGACTATGTCCTCCCTAGCTTTGCCTCGTTCGGCACGCAGCTTAAAAGGGCCTGTTGTATACCTATTCAACATCTATGGAAAACCCTATTGACCAGCTCTCAAAAATTTTCATAAGACATCACAGGAGGGATTTACCTTCAAATAATGAATATTCACACACACACGCTGTAGTAACACATACAGACAGGTAATATAACAATACTCCATCCATCAATCCATCCATTTTCTACCCCTTATCTGAGGTTGAGTCGCGGGGGCAGTCGCTTTAGCAGGGACGCCCAGACTTACAATACTCACATGCGTATATTCTTCCTAATCTGTGAAAAATGTGTTACATTAATAAAGGTCTCCACTTTCTTCTTGTACTCTTTATCTCACTGTAAGTGTATCTCCATGTGTGCACTATATTGTATACTATTGCTATTATTTTAATACTATTATTTTATTTGTTGCCAATTTATTTTCTGGTTGTTCTTTTAATTTATATTTAAAATTGAGGTTTTGTTAGTTGAATAAATACAAGACATAGACACAGAGATATTCCAGTGATGGCAAAGAAAAACGTGATGATGCCAACCATACACCCACAAATGGAACATAGCTAGGAAGGAAAGTGGGCTCTGTCCTGGCTGTTCACACTTGCTCAGTGTGAAAGGTCTGCACGGCAGCCTGCAAGAACAATAGCACCCCGGCACGGCCAATGCCACCATGCTCATATTTGAAAGTGCTGACATAGCAGCCTACAAGGAAGTTCCCCACTGAGAAGACCGCAACTCGGCAATATATGTATTTGTCATGGTTGCAGAACAAAGCCCTGGCTTTGCTTATTTTAAGGAGGAGGAGGTAACGCAGCAGCTAAAAAAAACAAAGGGAATGTGTGCAGCCCATACTAATTTCACGGCAGGATCTAGGCGTTCATAAGCTTTTTTGTGAGCTATAGTTCCACGAAGAACGCCCAGCGTTAGTGTTTTTCAGGCTGAGCAGGGATTAGTTTGAAAGCCTCTTGCAGAGACATCTCGGTATATAATTTTTCTCTTGTCCCACAACTCAGAATAGTGGGACACCGCATTTATTATTACTGTCTCAATTTTTCCCTTGCCGTTTACAGTACAAGTCCGCCGAAATAGCACTCAGAAATCACTCTGCCAGCACCTCTCTTATTGGAGGCGCTTTCTGACGTCACCACGACGCCGCTCCAGAATAGAAATTTTTTCTACACAAGTGTGCGTCGTGTGAGCCTCCCTCTGCACTCTACATTCAATGTACACAGAAAAGTTAGATGTGTATGCAAGTTTCCACCCGGTACGCCTCGCTCCGCATGTTCTTTACTGCATCAGGTTAAAGGAGAGTATTTGTCAATGATTGTATGTTTTAATATTATATTGGTAGTAGTTTCTTTTTTTACATTTTAAAGTCCATTAAGAATACTAAAAAGCGTGATGCATGAAGTCGACATTCCCAGGGGTGGGCAAGATTTTGTGCTCAACAGCCACACCTGACTTTTAAAACAGACAAATGGGCCAGATAATTTGTAGATGACCTAAAAAACTAAAATTTAAAATTTGTAATTGTGCATGTAAAAAATGTTAAATACTTTATTTCTATAACAAAAGAAAAACACTTCATCATTGTATCATTTTATAATTTATAATCAATGTAATGTAATTAATTAAACAATTATTTAATCAGAATCATCTTTATTTGCCAAGTATGTCCAAAAAAACACAAGGAATTTGTCTCCGGTAGTTGGAGCCGCTCTAGTACGACAACAGACAGTCAATTTACAGAACACTTTGGAGACAGAAAGACATTGACAAAAAAAGCAGTAAAGGGTTGCTAGTTATCTGCTAGTTATCTGGTAATGCCGGTACATTTATTTAATGTTTTTTGACAATTGTGCAAAAAGATGCAGAGTCCTCTAGCACTTAGAGCAGTTCGAATGACTAATATTGCAATAGTCCGGTGCAATGACCATTGTGCAAGGGGCGCTGAGACTTCAAGGAGTGTATGCGGTTTAAAGTGACGAGTAGTGCGATAATCTGGGACAATGTAGGTTGTGCAAATGTTACAGATACTCCTCAATCAGTGTGCAATGAAATTCATACAAATAAATTTAAAAAATGAATAAATACATTAAGTAACCAATGTTAATTTTTAAAATCTGGCTACTTCTTTTTCCAGTGACAGTTAACATTCTTGGAACATTTGCCCCAAAAAAAATTCATGATGGAGATGGGTCAACCCTGCAAATGACCAATTTAATTTCCATTATTTCGCATTTTAGTTCAATCAGTCTTGAAGGTATTATATTCAAGATTGTACTGTAATCTACGATGGCATATGAGGCACAACTAAATTTGCATGCACGTTGTTGCTGCAAAAGATGCTTGTTTTCATGTAATGAAGCTATCAATTCTCTGCTGTCAAACATTCAGAGATGGATCTCGCTTGACAGCATACTTGCTGTTATGTTCAGCAGACAGCAATGACTTGAAACCTGTGCATCTTGAAGGAGCGGGTCAAGAACTTGAGTGTTAGCGCGCAACGCGCCTTGGGACAAGAGTGTCGAACCTTTTTTTTTTTTTTTTTTTTTTTTAACCTGTTCCCTTTCTGAGGCTCTTTAAAAAAAAAAAATAGGATTAGGGAGGAAGGTTGGATCACGTGACTCCGCTGGCAAAGACAAAAAGAGAAGGAAGGGGAGGTGGTGCTGGTGGTGGGGAGGTGGTGATGGTGAAACCTGCCGGTCCGGCATGCTCCTCACCATGTGTGCTCATCCATCATCGGACTGAAATGTATTCACACAACACGTGCCTGTTTGTGTGGACACCGCGGAGAGGGGTGATGCTGTATCACTTTCGCTGAGTGAGTGTTTAAGAGGTAAGGGGGGGGGGTGTACATTTCTACAGCCCATCTGCCCTGCATCACAATCCTGGTCTGCCGGGAGCTGCTATGGAACTACAATATGGACGACAGACACCTACTGCAATTCCTATAACTTTGCATGAAATAATGCAACTACAAGCGCATCATCAACACTGCAGCCAGTCCTCAAATGACATAATAACGGGTCTTGCATCCAAGAAGAACAGTGGCGCCTTTATGGGGGCATTGTATGAGAGGAAAACTGTGGAGGGGCTTGTTCTGCAGGAGCAGGAAATGACAGCGATGTTTTCTGTACGCCAGCAACAAGAAGGCACAGTAAGCAATGTCGGGAGTCACAATGAAAGCGTTTATCAGAAATGCACGGGAGAGGAATGTGCACAAAGGAAGCAGGTGCACAAGAGAAATGTAAGCAACTCAGATGACTTTTTTGCGGTGTGCACCGCAGTGTGCAGGAGAGTGAGGACAGAAATAGTCCATGAATGTGAGAGGGGACCAGATCACCTTTTTTTTGTTTTCTTTTTTAAGACAACAGTATGACTGAATATCTTGGGAACGGCAGCAGCACAAATGAGGCCACGGCTGCTGCCTAGCTTGCCACTCGCTAAAATTCATCTTTGGGATACTTTTTGCATATGGGGAGGTCACGGAGAAGGTCACGGGCCCGTGCGGCCTACTGTCTGCAAGCTGTGCCTGACTGGCTGCTGAAAGTAAATGATCACTGCAGATGGTGTCTGGCTGCTCTCAATGGCTCATCTGATGGTGCACTGGGCCCCCAATAAAGGCCAGTGGAATGCTGCAGCCCCTGGGCAGGAACACTGGGTGCATAATAAACAGCACAAAACTGAGCCTTTTCTGCACAGCGACTGAATCACAGATACCAAGGCTTGCTACATTCAGCTGAAGGGAGGGGCACGGGGTGACCTTTGACACCCAACCTTCCACACTATTGTACCGAAAAGGGGCACTCTATTGTATAGTGGTGACACGTGGCCCGTGAGGCCCACCACTGAATAGCACACAGCTGTTTAGTGAGCACGCTTGCTTACAAAGCCCAAACTAAAGGGAACTTTTTTTTAGAGCGAGACAAAGAGCGAGGGGAGGAAAGGAGAAGTTGGCCTGTTTGCAAAGGGCACACGTTCTAATTAGGACTGCCATAACTGACCCTCTGCAACCCAAATTAAGAGTTAACCCCCACAAGCACACACTTCAGTCTCGTGGCTTCTCATTTAAGCCGCAAAGTTATCAAAGAAGGCGGAAAGAAAATACAACCAATTTCATTTCATTCATTTCAAACAGGCAATATTTTAGGTACCGTTTTTTATTTTCTTGAAGTGAAGAACTTTCAACAATTCATAGAATTTAGAAACTGACCAGCATTTTCAGGAAAACCATTCCTCAAAAGCTACACGAATTCCAGTAGGTCAAGTACCTCACGAAGCTAAATTAACTCCTCTTAATTTTGGGGTGGCTCTTTTTTTTTTTTTTTTTTTTTTTTTTTTTTTTTGCACACAGGATTCGACTGCTGCCAGCCCAGTCGATGAGTGAGCTCCAATGAACGTTTTATGATGGTTACAGTTTTTGGTATTATTTTTTGTTTAATGGAAATGTGCCCTTTTGTGCAATCCAGCTACTCGTGCACAAATCACTCGGAAATCGCAAAATGTGCATACTCAAGCAGGAATCTTGGAATTTTTGCCATCCCTTCTTGAAACTCTCTGCACAGATATAGCCATCAGACCTTGGTACTGGAACTGCACAGAGATGAGAAAAACAACAAACAAAGAACTCCACCCCACCCTTCTCTGTAGCACACAGCTAGGAATGGACCTCCCAGACTGTCCTGAATGCAAATGCACAAACATGCAAGAGTCAATGAAAGAAGCCTTACTGTAGCAAAAAGGTCACATGATGAAATGTATCTAAATGTAGACATTGTTTACAGACGCCACCGGAGATAAATAGTGTAATGACTTCTTAGTCTTGCACCATGAATGCAATGTGAGCACTAGTCTGCTCCAACTTGAAAGAATATCTGACCAATGCATGCATGTGCCGGTCAATTAAAATAGACTAATACAAGACTTGGTTATATGTGCCATATACAGCCTGCAAAGACATTTGACCCAGCCTGCCATGCAATTCTAAAAACAAATACAATCTAAGAGGTACGGTTACAAAAAGCTCTATATAATAATACAAATATTTTATCTATGCATCACATTTTTTTTATACATTTAGTATGGCCCCTGAGAGGCATTAAAAAGGTTCTCCACCCCTCATTTAGTCCTTGCTCTGATCAATTGTTTCAATTGAAGCATCAGATGACAGCAAAAGCACATTTCTCCAGAGCAGGTGTAGGCACAGAGCGGATGCAGTTAGGAAAATAAGACGAGGAGGCTCCATCTGCACTCCTCGCACCGCCTGTGCTCCCGGCAAACGCAGCCTTTTAACGAGTTGTAGCCGCCAATGTCTGCAGCGCTGCACTATGCACACTGCTACACCACATCCTGAAATCTCAGGAATGCTCGCTAGTGACCATGTCTACTTGGAGATCAAGACAATATGCACAAAAAGACCTCTGTCGGCACAATGATAGCGTTCATTTTTGTCAACAATAATAAGTGCAAATATGAGAAGCATACACAGCGCCCTCTGTTATAAAGATTCAGGTCTGTAATGTCTACCTTCATTTCCATTTAATTCCACAGCAATGCAGGCCCAACACAAACACACACACACACACACAATGATGTATTCATTGAAACTACAATTCTAGGCTGCTTAAATGCAAATACAATGGGACACACTCTGGAACAATGTGCTTCAAAAGCCGAAGAAAGGTTTTAGTTTCACCAATCATCACTTCAAACAATGTGAGACATCAGTTCAGTGAGCGTCGAAATTATTAACTCCACACCTGTTTTTTCTTTTTCTTTGCATTTTTTGAGGGACTGTATATTCTCTGTATATTAGAGTGTCTGTCTTAAAATGTAATTTTAAACACCCACTATCTAGTAAATAAAAGGCAAAAGAAAGCATTCCGTTTTTTTCCTTTGAAACATGAACAAATCAAAGTGTCCCGGAACAGATTGTGATTAATTGAGGAGGTTACATTGTATATTTCTTGTGTAATTCATCAAAGACATGGAAACACTGAAGTGTGTGTGGGCATAGTGTCGATGTGCGCTCATTATAGCATGTGTGACCCTCCACCCACACACTAAACAAACATGGGAGGGTGGAGGGTGGGCAAATGTCTTCATGTCAACTTCCAGTAAGGACATGCACCATGGTCACGTCATGTTGTGCATTGTCCTTATGCAACATTAATAAAGCCAGTGTTGCACCATCATTCAGTTCACTTCGGACTGGCTGCAACACAATACGCATTAAAGATAAAAAGGCATAAACCGTTTGCACATCAAGCATTATTATGATTTTTTTTTTTTGCAACGTGAAAAACAAGCGAGGAGGAGACATAACAGCAGATTCCTGACGCCCTGTCGCCTGCACTCAGGGGCAAATTGCGCCATGTCGATTACATTTGACAATAACATCTTACAATCTGCTGATGTGCATTAACGTGCACGAAATAAGTCGCTCGGTAACCTTCACAACCACTGGGACATTTGTCGCTTGTACGTTTTCGAGGGTCAGCAGAGTTAGAGACGCAGCACATTTGCAAGATAATCATGCATGTCCTGTTAAAACTACCAAGTGAACATGCACACTATGCAATAATGCTACACAGGACAACAACACAAGCGCTAAATCCAGCTAAAGGATTAACAACACAAAACATTGGAGCAAATGCCAGCTAAAGCCGGGGAAGTTTGTGCCTTATTTTAGTGCGTGCTATTGCGGTCACACATAACTAATAACACGTCCACATGATAAATAGAACTACTTTGTCATAGCCTGTAAGTAAACTTGTGAACAATAAAATGACAAAGCTAACAGTGATGGCAAGGTTAGCTTACTCTATATAACATGCTGCAGCCGTTCTTACAATTAACTTCTCAGTCGGCGTGCATTGTCGCTTTCTTTTAGAGCAGCGGCGTGCTAATTATCTCCGGGCGATGGAATATTGCACAAAAAAGTTTGCAACTCTCCAGTTGCAAAAGCAACGAGTGAACCGCACGCGTCTCACAATTTGACAGGAAGAGAGTATCTGCGCAATTGGAGTGCAGCGTCACGCTCGGCTCTCTATTTGGCAAACGCCGAACGCTGGTGGTGTGGGGGTCTCGTTGAACAAATCTCGCATACCTGCTGGGCTTGGAGCGATCCGGGGGCTCCATGGCGAGAAGGCGGCGTCCTATTCTTCGCCGTGCATGGACTAAACAATGTCCAGGCAACAGCGAACGGATTTTGCACCGTTTGGTTTTTGCACAAAAGACGGTTAAGAGTCTCTTTGAAGCACTTTCCATCCGCCGGCAAGGTGGCCTTTCGCTTGTGCATATGGCGTCGCCATCTTTCCAACGTCCATTGACCAGAGGAGTGCCTCGCAAGGCTATCGCTTTGCTACGGAAAGTCGGATGGCTCACTTTCAGTCTCTCGCTCTCCCTCTCTTTTTCTCTCCCCTCGCCCTCCCTCCCTCGAGATTTCACTCAAAACGCTACTGAAGTTATAATTAAGATTTTGCTTTCCATCCATCCATCATTTTCTTCACTGCTTATCCTCACTCGATTCGCGGGATGCTGGAGCCTATCCCAGCCTTCTTCGGCCGAGGGGCGGGGTACACCCTGAACCGGTCGCCAGCCAATCGCACGGCACAGAGAAACAAACAAACATTGGCACTCACATTCACACCTACGGGCAATTTAGAGTCTTCAATTAACCTACCACGCATGTTTTTGGGATGTGGGAGGAAACCGAAGTACCCGGAGAAAACACACGCAGGCACGGGGAGAACATGCAAACTCCACACAGGCGGGGCCGGGATTTGAACCCCGTCCTCAGAACTGTGAGGCAGACGTGCTAACCAGTAGTACACCGTGCCGCCTCTTTTGTTATTATTAATAATAAATATATTACTAAACCTGATCATATAAAAAGAAAACAAATGAATCTGGAATAAGCAGACTAAAAAATTATAAAAACATGAGAAATCAATGAGGAAATCAAATGTGCAATAAGACACATCAGTGGTAGTCGTTTCTTATTTAAACATATATATAATCTAGACCTGAAATCTAAAATCTGTCGTGAACACATAATCTGCCTCCCACCTGTCTTGAAAGGTCCCATTTTTCATCTTTCATTTGGCCAATTTTGGGAAGGAAGTTATAAAGTTGCCGGAACAGACTGGTAACATAGTTGCTCATGAGTAATGACTGCAACAGAAAAGGAGGGGGCGCTTGCCGGTCTTGACTATTGTGCAACACACTAGCAAAGCATTCTGGGATTTGTAGTATTAGCAGCGCTTGCCCGATTACTTGCAGACCAGCTCTAAAATATTTCATATGTTCTTGCGGTCCAAATATAATTACATTGTGGGCCTGAGTTTGACATACAGTATATGGACTAGTGCATTGATTCTTAAAGTGTAGCACTAGTACCGCTAGTGGCACGCAGGCTCCCTCTGGTGGTACACAAAAGAACTTTAGCCTAAGCACAGTTCAGTTCTATTTAACTTTTTAGTAGTCTACAATACATTTGCATTTAAGATCTGCATCTGTAAGAAATTTTTTTGTAAACCTATATATGTAGGTATAATTTGTATTTAACTTATGTGTGCATATTTTTTTTAAATCATGATTTAAGTACCATTTCTATTGTCCTATATTTACGCGGAACGTTAATGTTCAAACTGTGCATAATGTTACTGGCTTACACTAATATTAAATATACCTTTAGGAATAAAACCTCTCTCTCATTTTTTATTAACCCGTAACTGCTACGCTGTATTTTATGTTGATCATGATGGTGGTACTTGCAGAGTTAAGATTTTGATTAGTAGTAATATAGGTCTAAAAAGTTTGAGAACCCCTGGACTACTGGTTAGCACATCTGCCGGGCAGTGTTAATTTTCAGTGTTTGAATCTACCACTCCTCCCCTATTCACCAAAACAAATGCACGACTGTCTAGAGATGTGAATGTGACTGCAATTGGTTGTTTGTCTAAATATGCAGATGTGCAGTCTAGAGGACTGGACCAGAGCCCAAGCTGTGTGTCAAGGCGAGCCCGACTATATCTAGTCGAATTTTCTCGACCTCACACACCGGCTCGGGGCCCTTCCCTACCAGAGAGGTGACGTTCCACGTAAATAAATTGTTATGTATGATGTTCATGTTGTCAACCAGCAGTGGAAGTTTAGTTGTCCATCTATAGGCTGTTGTAATTTAAGATTTGAATGAGCTTCTCTGAGGAAAGTTAAGTTACCCACACAATAAATCAACTACAATTGGCCAAATTTGTCTCACATTTGTCTGTGTGTGTGTATGTATCAATGCTACCATTATACAGTATAATCTTTAAGTGCATTATTTGCTTTGACTACAATATTTCTGGGTTATTTTAGCTACAAGCTCATCATTACTTTGCTGTGGAACAGGCCTGTTTGAGCAGACGATCATTTGAATTTATGAAACTCTTAAATCAAAAGAAAAGAATGACTGCATGCAAGGCCATAACCATGACAACTACAAATAATGGGAATTGGAAATGGAAACAAACAATGATTCACGGTTAATACGCATGTTTGTGGAGTTTGTGAGGAACCCTGAGTACCTGCAGAAAATCCACATAGGCACTGGGAGAACATGTAAACTCCACACGTAGGAAGGATTCAAACCCCAAACCTCTGCAGGGCAGATGTGGTTAACCACCACTTTAAAAAAAGATCTTGCAATGATATATGTACTGTCATATGTTTATTATTACAGTTATGTATAAGAGCTGATATCTAACCATTTTCCATGGTTTTCTTGATAATAACCAAAATCACTGAAAATACAATTAAGCTTATGCATGTCATACACAGTTACAGTAGGACCAAGTATTATGGAATCAGCTGCATTTTTGCTATGTTCATTATATTCTTCAGGGAGTAACATACTGTACCTTTAGTAGTACCAGGCATTAAAATGAACACAAAATTGAAGAAACAAGGTTGGCCTAATATTTCTTTTCATGACTGTATATAGTCCAATGGCCATAAAGTTCCCCACCCGTGGTCAAGTGCATGGACCAAGATAGTAATGTATGTTTCTTAAGTCGTGACAGATACTTCATTAAGTGTAAGTGCAATACAGAAACAACAGGTGAAACCCACAAGTGATTTGCGTTATTCATTTTTATTGAGAAACAAGGACTATGTAAATAGTAGCGGTGTTTGACTTCCTCACATGTTGCCTACACCCACAGTTCTCATTCATTTTGAACTCGTCACGTGGTATACTGGCTGCTGCTCAAACAACTTCCGCCTTCCTGCATCCCCACAACAGGCAGATGGACAAGCCTACTCACATGGTAAAAGAAGTGAAAAAAAAAAAACAAATGCCAAGTATCATCTGCCATGGTGTTACATCTCAGTAGTAGAAAACCATACCACTTCAGGGTGGATGACGCCTGCTGACCAAACCTACCACCAAACAAGTACGCCTCATTCTTGATGAAAGTGTCAGGTGCGTATGTCACATACGAATTATGTGACACACTGATGATTCATTATTGTTGCCAATGTGGTTTGCTGTACTGGTTAAAAGATATTTGCACAGAAACTAGGCGCATGAAAACAGAATATGTGCTGTTTGGGTGTAGTAAAGTTCACAGTCTAGGAGTGTGTTATAATAATTAATATATTGCCTGAGTCAAAATGCAAGGCCTCAACAGATTATTGTGTTTATCTACATGAATCTGTGTGTAATCCTTGCCCTGCTACCTACATCGTTACTACAATAACAGAAACAGGCAGGACAGGTTGGGAGGTGAACAAAATGCAAAAACTCTTAATATTTAACAGCTACTGTAATCCAGTACCGTAATCCAATTTTGCCTTCTCAAAAACAACATTTCAGATATCCCAAACTACATTCTTCCTATCCACAATTGGCTTTTCAGATATCTGCAATGGAACTCCAGTTTGAGATAGCAACCATTTGATTCTGACTAGTCATAATTGCAGTTCAAGATATATTTAATTCATCCCAATTCAAGAGAGTCAAGATTTTCCTTTTCAGAGATCTTAAATCAAATTTTAGCTATAGGCGAAATTAAGTTGTAGATATCTGGAACTGGAATTATGACTAGTCAGAATCAAACTGCAGATATCTTAAATTGGAGTTAGGGAAATCTATAATTTAGTTGCTGATATCCGCAATTTACTAGCGGATCTCTGCAAGTGAATTTTAGATTTCTGTGATGAGAAACCCCGTAGACATGAATTACAGATATCTTGAAGGAAAATTCCAACTATTCAAAAAGTCATCACGATTAGTCCAACATAAATTGTTGATGCCCTTGAATCCCAAAACCCGGTTGGTCAAATTTAGCTTTTAAATGTTAAAACATAGAAATCCCATACAAATGAATGGCAATGTGACGTCATTTGGCTAGCTATCTTTAATTCTGTTTTGGCGGGGCAAAACTCAATTAAAGAGATCACTTGTAGTTTCGAATAGTGACAATGTTAATTAGTGATAGTGAAATTTAGCTTTTAATTGTTGAATCCAATTGCCACATCTAAAAGGGAGAAACGGAACATATGACGTCACCCAGCCATCGTCTCCGACACTCACATGTTGCCTTCAGGCACAGCTTGAAACTCGGGTTTTATTAAACGTCAATTCATTATTTTTCAGTTTAATTCAACAGTTTAGTTTGTGTTTCGTATTTAAACAAATAAAATAGGGCAATATCTAGTATACATATTTTTTTTAAATTGACGAGCAACTGCTTAATTCCAGGTTACTCCCGCCCACCCATAAACACCGCGATGTCATTGAACGTAACTCACCAAAGCAGCATAGGTTTCGTAGGAAGGGAAACGAAATTGTGAATGAACATTTCAGCCTAGCTCCGAGGAACATCCATTTCTTGAGTTCATAGGCTGCGTTTGTGTGCGTACCACACCGTTTTAAGATGCTCCAGTCTGTTGCCAGTAGTTCGTGCGTGCGGCTCATTCAGAGCCACAAATCGACGTGGTATTTTGTGATTCTGCTGCTGGGCTACATCCTTTATCTCATCTTCGGGGCTGTTGTCTTCTCGTCCGTCGAGCTGCCTTACGAAGACGCCCTGCGCCAGGAGCTGATGGCCATGAAAACGCAGTTCCTCCGCGACAACGAGTGCATCACCGAGGAGAGTCTGGAGCGCTTTCTCAGGGAAGCTCTCGAAGCGAGCAATTACGGCGTCTCCATCCTCAACAACACCGATGCTAACTGGAACTGGGACTTCACCTCTGCACTCTTCTTTGCCAGCACCGTGCTCTCCACCACAGGTGAGCTGTAGCTCTTGCACAAGAACATTATTTCTTCATGCAAATGCTTTTATTTCTTTTCATTGTTTGCGGTTTATCTGTAAAGTGATCCCACAGCCATATGGCAATACAGACAATACATAGAGACAATTGACTCCCATACCATTGAGAATGAGCTTGATATTAGTTATAATCAATCAGACACACACTTAAGTTTGATGAATGCCATATTTCGATCATTCTTGTATGCAAGTAAACAGTTATTAGGTCTGCCATGTCTTTAGGCCTCTTTGGCCTCACTAAAAACAGGCACTGGCATATGTAACAGTTCACAAACTGGTGTCCAAACACATACCTGTAAAGGCCTATCAGTCAGTGCTTATCTAATTACCCTTTTATGACTCCATGCAGCATTACATACCACACATCGGGTCCACTTGATGATTTATTGTCATTAGTACAGCCACAGAGCAGTGCAGTACATGCGAGTTTGTGTGCATTTTCTCCTCTTAATTAATATTTCTATATAAATTGTGTGTGTGTGTATGTATATGTATATATATATATGTATATATATATATATATATATATATATATATGTATATATATATATATATATATATACACATGCAAGTTTGTGTGCATTTTCTCCTCTTAATTAATATTTCGATATATTTTGTGTGTGTGTGTGTAAATATATATATACTGTTTATGTTTATATAATTTCAATTGCATCCATCCATCCTCTGTACCTCTTATCCTCACTATATATGGTTGTGGGTTGGATGAACTGCTGGAGCCTTTCCCAGATGACTTTGGATGTGAGGCGGGCTACACCCTAAACTGGTCGCCAGCCAATCACAGGGCACATATAGACAAACAACCATTCTCACATGCATTCACATTTACACCTTAGGACAATTTAGAGTCTTCAGTGAACCTAATGGGCATGTTTTGGAACGTGGGAGGAAAGCAGCGTTCTGAGAGAAAACCCAAGCAAACATGGGGAGAACAAACTCCACACAGGATGGCCAGAACCCAGATTTGAACCTACAACCTCAAAACTGCGAGGCAGTTGTGCTCTATTTTGTGGGTGTGCTAGATTTTTATTTTTATTTCACATTCATATATTTAAAACAGCTGGAACGGTGATTAGAGCGTCTGCCTCACAGTTCTGAGGAGCGGGGTTCAATCCCCGGCCCCGCCTGTGTGGAGTTTGCATGTTCTCCCCGTGCCTGCGTGGGTTTTCTCCGGGCTCTCCGGTTTCCTCCCACATCCCAAAAACATGCATGAATTGAATTGCCCGTAGGTGTGAATGTGAGTGCGAATGGTTGTTTGTTTGTACAAACAACTGGCAACCAGTTCAGGGTGTACCCCGCCTCCAGCCCGATGATAGCTGGGATAGGCTCCAGCAGGCCCGCGACCCTAGTGAGGAGAAGCGGCTCAGAAAATGGATGGATGGATATATAAAACACATAGTTGAGAGCATGTCATATCTAACTGTGTTAATATATATATATATTTTTAAATCTATAAACAGTTTATCAATGAGCACAGGGACACAAACAGATAAATTGTAAATATTTACACAATTCAAAAGCAAATTTTTTACATACAATGTGTACAATTAAAAGACGTACAAATGCAATGAGAACAAAATGTGTTGCAATGAGAGTAACAAGTGTTATTAACTTAATAATGAATAATATGTACAGTAAACCTACCAAACCTCTTTCCATGTGGAACAAAACATCTCTCATTGCTCAGTCAAATGTAATAAAAAGAATTTGTTAAAATAAACCCTTTATACAAATAGTGCAGTTTTTTGTCCTAGAGGCAATAGGACAGTTTTGCACAGTCATCCAATGTTATCTAAAAAGAGAGAGAGCATGCATATGAATCAAGAATACCTGAAGGAACTTAAGTTCGATAACATGGCAGCAGGAGTTATCTACGAGGTTTCAAAATAAAGTGCATACTGTATGCGGGTTGTGTTTAAGTCCTCAACAATAGAGTGTTGCGGGCTAAACAGACCCAACAAGCAGAGACTATCCATCAAAAAGAGCTGACATTACATAACTGGCGCCATGGTGGTTTGGATGTTAAATATTCAAAAGACTCTCTGTTAAAAGTGTGGTGTAAAACACAAATCACAAGCAAATGCTATTTCCTGTTAATTAGCACATTCTTGCGACTGGGCCAAGGTAACGCACATTCGTGCAAGGTTAAAGTGGGACGTTATAATGGATTTTGACGTTTTTAACCTAGATACCACTACACAATTAGAGTGTTGTGAAGCATAGGTGGAGCATAATGACCTGTTTTAACATTTACTTTAAAGACATCGCAGTTTGATTTGGAACATGTTTATACTTTTTCTATTCAAGTACTTTAGACGTTAACATGGGTAACACCTTCAGTTTGTCTTCCATTCATCCATCTTTCGTACCTCTTATCCCCACTAGGGTTGCGGGCGTGCTGGAGCCTATCGCAGCTGACTCTGGGCAAGAGGCGGGGTACACCCTGAACTGGTTGCCGGCCATTCGCAGGGCACATATAAACAAACAAACATTCACACTCAGATTGACACTTATGGGCAATTTAGAGTCTTCAATTAACCTACCATGCATGTTTTTGGGATGTGGGAGGAAACCGGAGTACCCGGAGAAAACACATGCAGTCACAAGGAGAACATGCAAACTCCACACAGGCAAGGCCGGATTTGAACCCGAACAGTCCTCAGAGCTGTGAGGCCGATGTGCTACCCAGTCGTCCACCGTGCCGCCCACTGTATATCATAATCACAAAAATAACAAATGGAACACATCACTCTAGTAGTACTATTACTTATAAAATTCTTTCACATATCACATATAGGCCAAGTAACTTAGGAAGGCTATTTGAAAGATGGTTTTGTCCGGGAGAACAAGCTGTATATTTCATGTCTCGAGTCGCTTTCAGAATTGACATCGCCAACTAGTGGCCTGGCATGCATATTACAATGTCACTTTTGCAGGTTATCGTGAACCGGGTCCATTCAGTCAACGGTCGTACGTATTCTATTATTTTTTATTCTATCAATTGAAGACTAAATTGTACATAGGTGTGAATGTATTTTTGTCTATCAGTGCCCTGGTATTGACTGGCAACCAGTCCACGGTCACCTTTCGCCCAAAGTCAGCTGGAATAGGCTCCTTAATGAGGACAAGCAGTAATAGGAAATGGATGGATGTTATGGCAATACATTCATTCATTCATTCATTAATTTTTCATACCGCTTATCCTCACTAGGGTCGCCGGCGTGCTGGAGCATATCCCAGCTATCTTTGGGCGAGAGGCAGGGTACAGCCTGAACTGGTCGCCAGCCAACGGGCAATTTAGAGTCCCGGAGAAAACCCACAGAGGCACGGGAAGAACATGCAAACTCTACACAGGGGAGGCCGGATTTGAACCCCGGTCCTCAGAACTGTGAGGCAGATGTGCTAACCAGCACTGGAAATACATGATATAGTTTTATATGTCTTAAGGGGACATGTGTTCAGCATAGTATAGCTATATATATATTATGCCGCAACTGCGAAAACCGATCATGATCATCAATGGGGGGAGGTGCAGAATGAAATTTTTGGGCACCCCTAAACAATGCTTGCCCAGGTAAATGTATTGGGGACACCTGTTGATGTCCCCAAAACCCCATTTGGATGCCCCAGGCCACTGGACCATCCTCCGCCACTGGCACGCCACTGTATGCCACCCATCCCGCTTCAATAAAGTCAAGGTAAAGTTAATATATTACGATAACGCTGTCTTGAAATGAACGCTTTCAACCAGTTAAGCGTTAGCGCATCTAAAAATGATGAAACTAAAGACTATAGAATCGCTCCTGAGGCATATGACAACTTAAATAACATGGCTAACATCTGTTCATTTCCACTCTGACTGTCAGGGCTGCATGAACATGTGAGTGGTTGGACCTCAAACAAAACACAACAGACTGAGCTGGTTTACAGAATTTATTAAACAAACAAAAGAAGCACACAAGCATGAAAAACTACAAATAACAAAGTGGGATGTGAGAAAAGGTTGACGTGAAAATAAAAGTAATAACTAAAGAAGTGGACCCACAGGAGGAAGACACCGAAGCTCACTGAGAAAACAAAAATGAAACCTAGATAAGACAGAGAAAACAGAAGGGAATAGAAATTACAATAGTATTTACAAAAAAACAGAGAGCGAAAATAACTACTGGGCTGGCAGGACAGAATGAACGCTAGTATGCACAAGAGAGCAACAAAACAAGCAATTCCAATCCCAACTAGCAATGTACAATATCGCAGGTTCCTGTGCTCTCCCCCTTGTCTAAATACCCTGCTGATGATAACCACCAGAAGGTGTGACGCAGGTGACTCTGCCCACCAACACAATCCAAGGAACAGTAACACCAAGGAAAAACCCAACAGGAACGAGCAACACAAAACAGGATCTGACACTGACGTTACTTCACAAAACGGAGAAGAGCAGAGAAGTAGCTACTCATTTTCTGATAGGTAACTACGTGACTGTTTTGGTATTTTGATTTTATTTAGAAAATTTAAAGTTTAATAATGTGCCTGAGGAGTGCGTTCAATGGAAAAAAAGGTTTCTTTTTTTTACCCTAACATTTAATAAAATATACAGTATACATTTTAGAGATGTATTTGCAATACTGTGATATTTACCATATAAATGGTCAGGATGATATGCTTAATACTTACTGACTTACTTAGCGTAATGCCCTCACTTGTTGGAAAGGAGAGCCACAGTCACCAATGCACTTTTCAGTTGTTTATTGAACGCTGGGAGGACAATAAAACATAAAAACAACGAGCACAGTCTTGCAGGAGCTGCTGTCAGCTACAGCTCACACCCAGACACTCACATGCAGACTTGCTGATGTCACACCCCAACAAGCCCCACCTCTTAAAGGTACACAGACCCCACAATCCCAACGGCATTTTCTGTACCATTGTATGCCTGTATTTTCTGAGGTGGTTCAAATGAGTTTAAAAACTGTCTTAATTGTTTTGTGTGTTTTAATAAGTCGAAATGTGTTTCGGAATGTGGGACGACTGGTTAGAGCGTCTGCCTCACAGTTCTGAGGACCGGGGTTCAATCCCCGGCCCCGCCTGTTTGGAGTTTGCATGTTCTCCCCGTGCCTGTGTGGGTTTTCTTTGGTTTCCTCCCACATCCCAAAAACAGGCATGGTAGATTAATTGACAACTCTAAATTGCCCGTATGTGTGAATGTGAGTGCGAATGGTTGTTTGTATGTGCCCTGCGATTGGCTGGCGACCAGTTCGGGGTGTGCCCCGCCTCCTGCCCAATGGTGGCTGGGATGGGCTCCAGCGCGCCCGTGACCCTAGTGTGGAGAAGCGGCTCAGAAAATGGATGGATGGATGGATGGGTGTTTAAAGCGTGTGGGGGGGAGGAAAACTTTTTTCACTGAGATTTTTTACCGATTGTATCAGGGTTTGCAACGTATCCCTCACAATAAACGGGGATTAACTGTTTATTGGAATCCAAGCGAATATCCAAAAGGTCTTTGGGATACTTTATTTAGGACCACATAATATTTGGATGAATTCTGTGACCCACCTAGTTTCCACTGTTTCCATTGTCTTGTTTTTGTCTTCAGGTTATGGTCACACAGCACCACTGTCAGAGGGTGGGAAGGCCTTCTGCATCATCTACTCTGTGTTTGGCATCCCGTTCACCCTCCTCTTCCTCACCGCCGTGGTGCAAAGGATCATGGTGTACAGCACAAGGAAGCCCATCTCGTACATCCACACACGCTGGGGCCTGTCGAAACCTCTGGTGGCCATCGTCCACTCCTGTCTTCTCGCCTTGTTGGCCGTCTGTTGCTTCTTCCTCATCCCTGCGGGCATCTTCTCAGCAATAGAGGACAACTGGAACTTCCTGGAGTCGTTCTACTTCTGCTTCATCTCGCTCAGCACCGTTGGATTGGGAGATTATGTGCCAGGCGAGGCGACTAACCAGAAGTTCAGGGAGCTCTACAAGCTGGGAATCACTTGTGAGTAATGGGCAGATAATATAAATCAAGGTCCATTTTATCTTTACCAACTTGTACTTGATGTTATACACCCACTGGCCACTTCATTAGGTACATCTGTACACTCTAAAGTGGTATAAATTATTACTTTACAATTTAGTTTGACACATTTAGCATAGTAGCTGTACAAACTATCATACTGACGTAGCATATTTAACATCTTGTTAAATTAGCACCCCTATTATACTACTGTCGATTAAAACACATTCACTGCCACTGACGGCTTTAAAAGTCAAATATCCATGTTAACTGGGAAGGCTGGCAGTGAATGAGTTTAAAACTCAGCATTATCATCGCTGTAAACTACGAATGTTTGGTATAGCTCTTGTATGAGATCGTGTTGGTTTATCATATGTTCTATTTTAACTAATACTGTAGCAGTAAGATATGTAATGTGCCCTGTTCTGTGGTGTGGCGTCAAAATGAGGTCAATACTCACATCTCATAATAATATCACTTACTTCCTGTTACAAGAACGATCTAATGTAATTCATTGGTCTACAGTTTACAGTATACAGGTTTACACAGTACAGCTTCTTATTTTCTTCTTTTAAATATCTCCATGAGAGTAAAGCCAGAGGAATTGAAATGAACCCTGATAACAAGTTTCAACATGTTGCTTTGTAACCTCAGGAAACATTTTAACTCCAGAAAATATTGTAGTTTACATGAGTAACTATTGTCGTTATATACGTTATAGATGCATAATTTAAAAAAATAATCAAATCAATCATAGTTAATGATACATTTTTAGTCTCATTACCTTTCTTTCGTTACCTTCTTGAATGCCTTATAGTGATCCATGTATGGCCTCCATTTCCATTTTAATTACAATTATGGTTAAATGCCCTATAAAAGGCTATCTTTCTGCAAAAGTGAAGAAGTGAATATTAACCACCCTTCATCTTGCATGTTTTGAAATGCAACCTCTATTAGAAGAAAGCATAAATAGAACGCTAAAGTGTGTGACGTGGGTGTGTGTCATTTAGTCTTTCAGCTTGTAGGATGCACAAAAGCTGCTGTGTAAATTTATGCATGATGTGACGTAAGCACCGTGCATAAAACGTGTGGTGTATTTATAGAGCAGGCACTGCACAAACAGGCTGGAAGCAAATAGGATAAATAAATTACAAAAATAAATTAAATTCATTTGTTTTGTTTTGGGTGGCACGGTGACCGACTGGCTAGCACATCTGCCTCACAGTTCTGAGAACCCGGGTTCAAATCCGGCCTCACCTGTGTGGAGTTTGCATGTTCTCCCCTTGCCTGCCTGGTTTTTCTCCCGTTACTCCGGTTTCCTCGCACATCCCAATTACATGCACAGTAGGTTGATTGAAGACTCAAAATTGCCCTTAGGTGTGAATGTATGTGTGAATGGTTGTTTGTTTCTCTGTTTTAGATTCTATGTGCCCTATGATTGGCTGGCGACCTGGTCAGGGTGTACCCCGCCTCTCGCCCGAAGATAGCTGGGATTGGCTCCAGCACGCCCGCGACCCTTGTGAGAATAAAGCGGTACAGAAAATAGATGGATGAATGTCTTGATTTGACCTCTGCCTATGGTTACTTTGTTTTGATTTACAGTGGTGTGCAAAAGTCTAAGGCTGTCATTAGATTCGTTTAAAGTAGAACATTTTCAGGATTACCTTCCTTTACACTAGACTAGAGTTTCTTAATAGGTGGTCTGGATCTGGACCCAGATACCTTTCTACAGTAGATAGATCCAGATTTATTATTAGAATATTTTCATGTTATTTAACTAGTGTAGGTTTTCTGGTCATTCAGGAAGTAAATGTTTGCACATAGGAAATACTTAGAGAATCTGTTGATTCAGCGAATCAAATAGTTATTTCAGAACCCCTTTGTGAATAGGATAAATAACATCCAATCTACATCACTTGTCTTCATTTGGGTCACAGGTAACACAAGTCTATCCCAGCTGACTTTGAGCGAGAGGTGGGTTACACCTTGGACTGGTCGCCAGTCAATTGCAGACAACAATTCAAACTCAAATTCACACCTTTTAGCAATTTAGAGTCTGTGTTTTTGAGATGTGGGAGGAAGACCCACGTATGGACGGGATCAGGGTGAACATGCAAACTCCACAAAGAGATTTTCCAGTGGTGATTCAAACCCAGATCTGACTGTGAGGCAGAACCTGCCCCTGTAAATGTTAAATGGAATGGAAAGTTAATCAAATTCAATGCTAAATCATTTATGTGTCCTGCTATTTGCTGTTTTAATCTGTTAAAATGACTTATGAAATAGGTCGTTAAAACATTTGCATAGAACTGAATTGCAATGTAATGTAGACAAATGACAACTACAGACAGATGTATGGGGAAAACTCCACACAGGCGAAGCTGGATTTGAACCCGGGTCCTCAGAACTGTGAGGCAGATGTGCTAACCAGTCCTCACCGTGCCGCCTAAATGAGAAATGGTATGCGTTAATTCACCACACAATAATTCCCGAAAGTGCATCGTGTGGAACACCGGCCTCTTGTGTCTGAATGTATGAACAACACACTTTGTGATCATCCATCCAGCCATCAATTTTTCTGTACCCCTTATCCTCACATTGTTTTTGTAATCAAATTCACAGAAGTGATGAGCTTCTTTGGTTTGACACTTACATTGAGTCCTTTTGCTCGTCTCTGTCTTTAGTTTACTTGATCCTGGGCCTGATCGTTATGCTGGTGGTCCTGGAGACATTCTGCGAGCTGCAGCAGCTGAAGCAGCTGAGGAAGATATTCTACCTGAAAAAGGAGAAGACGCAGGACCGCCTGACCATCCTGGAGCATGACCACCTATCCTTCACCTCCGCACCAGGCACGGCGCACAGCGATGACAAGGCCCACATGTTCATTAGTGTCTCAACTCTGTCTTCTCGCAGCGACGAGCTCATGATCCAGTAACGACTGACCGAGACAATTTCAAGAAAACCCAAATCTCTGCTGTAGTTAAAGCTGGTGAGAGCAAAGCTTTGTTATGACCTGTCCGTTATTTAAAGCATATGTTGAAACATTTTAGGACATCATCTTACAATCGGACTGGTTAGCACATCAGCCTCACAGTTCTGAAGACCCAGGTTCAAATCTGGCCTTGCCTGCGTGGAGTTTGCATGTTCTCCCCGTGCCTGCGTGGGTTTTCTCCAGGTGCTCTGGTTTCCTCCCACATCCCAAAAACATGCACGGTAGGTTAATTGAAGACTCTAAATTGCCCATAGGTGTGAATGTGAGTGTGAATGGTTGTTTGTCTATGTGTGCCCTGCGATTGGGTGACGATCAGTTTACGGTGTACCCCGCCTCTCGCCCAGAATTAGCTGAGATAGGCACCAGCACACCCGTGACCTTAGTGAGGATAAGTGATACGGAAAATGGATGGATGGATGTTCCAACCAAGCTAAAGTTCTGGAGAAATGATCAATTTCTTCTAAAATAGCAGATAGTGTTACTTCTGTGGACATTGCTTCAAGGTGTACAGTTCAGGGTCTTTGGGATTTAAGACACACATCACTGATTCCAGAAACTAGTACAGTATGCTGATTATACAGATTGCTCATGACCGTTGCTCTTTAATGCTTTTTTTGGCTTCTACTGCTTCGGTTGCATAGTTGACTGGAAGAGGCTTCACAAGGCAATTTGTCCTAGTCAAAATGGTGCTGGCATTAATGTCCTAATAGTTTAGTAGTATCATGTTATGTGGCAAATGTGAAACTGACAGGCGCTTTTTAAAATGTATTTAAGAACATTGGTTCTATGTCAGGCGGCACGGTGGACGACTGGTTAGAGCGTCAGCCTCACAGTTCTGAGAACCCAGGTTCAACCCCCGGCCCCGCCTGTGTGGAGTTTGCATGTTCTCCCCGTGCCTGTGTGGGTTTTCTCCGGGCACTCCGGTTTCCTCCCACATCCCAAAAACATGCATTAATTGGAGACTCTAAATTGCCCGTAGGCATGACTGAGTACGAATGGTTGTTTGTTTCTATGTGCCCTGCGATTGGCTGGCAACCAGTTCAAGGTGTACCCCGCCTCCTGCCCGATGACAGCTGGGATAGGCTCCAGCACGCCCGCGACCCGAGTGAGGAGAAGCGGCTCAGAAAATGGATGGATGGATGAATATATGGATAGTAAGCATAAAACTCTGATTAAGAATTTATTAATTTCAATGACAAACTTATGATGCCGCATTTCAGCTGTCACAATGGATGGATGGATGGCTCTATGTCAGTGCTACTTTATCGTTAATGAAGATGTAAAGTTTCCTGCTTGCCCTACATTTCATTCAGGGATTTTCTTTCTCTGCACGTATATGTTATAATCGTGTTCTTGTGCTTATTTATCTGTTCCGTGTGTGATTATACACACTTTTAATTTATTGCCTTGTCTGATAAAATGTATCTAATGTGCACACAACTTATGAGAAAAGGGATGTGATGTTCACCTTTAAGTGTAGGGAGCTGGGAGCTACCTTTGCACATTTCCAGGAACCAGCCAAATGGCAGACGTGATTCTAACTGTCTCATCTGTATTGTGAAAAAAGTTGAAGGTAGCGACCGTAGCGTTACTCTGATTGTAAATGTTCTGAAAACGCCCCAACCAAAACCAACCGATTTTCACTTCTAAGTGTAATTTTTCAATTGATTTCTAGCAAGGAGTAAAATGCTAAGGCATATATATTCATATTTAAACAATATTTTTTGTTAATGCCTTTTGCTACAGTTTAACATGCTAACCAGGATATACTGCATATGATGTGCTTTACGACTCTGCTATCTTAGTTTAGCTAAGGTCAGTAGGGTCATGTTGATAGTAAAGTATGTGTTAGCGATAATTTTATCATCTTGGACGTTACTACTGATACATTTTTGGAAATTTAATTGTGAATTGTTTTTATATGTCTGCTGGGGGTGAAACTAGACCTCTAATGTTGTTTTCTTCATCGCTGTAAGATATTTCACTGGTCAGTAGATGCATTGAGTGAATATATTTGTGATCAGGATTTCGAATGGAACTAGTTTACTAATGCTGACAACATTGGCCAGATTTGATATTTCTATGCAGAAATCGTGTCATGTCATGGGCATGTCCATATTGTATCACCAAGCAAAGATGGAAACCATTTAATTCTAAGGACAAATCCATAAGCTCTTTGACATTCGTGTCAGTGAAATAAAGTGCTGTTTTTTTATTTATTGTTAGTGTTTTTTAACTACCCATTTATTGTGTTTCATAACCTGCTCATGATGCAACTAAAGGTTTAAAGACAGATTTAACATAAATGTAGCACAAAGGGAAAATGGTTAAAATGGTGCAAGGTGTTGAAAGTAAAATAAAGTCAGTCGAAAAACAATGACGACACTTAACTGCAGGCTTTTAAGCATGTTGTTAAAAGATAAGGTACTTGAATACATTATTTTGTTAGTCATCTCTTGAAAACACGTTTTCTCTTTTTTTTAGCAGTCTCTTGAGTGTTATCCATGGCAAATGAGGGGATTACATTTAGAGCTGAACAAGAGTCTAACATTTCATAAGGTGAGGATAAAACTCATCATTTTCCCACCAGACAAATGAGATTTGTTTTTTGTTTTTTAAAGTAAGCTAACGCATTAAAGTGCTGACAGACACATTTTATTTTACCATAATGATCATGACCCGAATCATTAAAATTTGCAGGATATTTTGAAATACAACTCTACTTTTACTTTTTAATGTTTTGATCTGTCTTTTTATTTCATGTGTTATGACCCCAGGTGACAGGACACACATTATCCAAAAACAGATGCAATACTTCTTGCATAATGTCTAAGAGCTTGTGTTTTATTTGAAATATCGGTGGTGCAATTACAGGCCTCCCTCGCTCCACAGCAGCTGAAGTTAAATGAATAATGATGAGCCTCTGGCAAAGTATTTATTGCAGATCATGAGAACACAATTTTTCACTCTTTGTTATATTTCAGCCATTTGCTAAAATCATTTAAGTTATTTGTTTTCCCTCATTACTGTACAACCCCAATTCCAATGAAGCAACAGCGTGGCTTCGTAGTAAAAGAGTGCGGGTACTAAACTGCCCTGCCTGCAGTCCAGACCTGTCTCCCATTGAAAATGTGTGGCGCATTATGAAGCGTAAAATACGACAACGGAGACCGTGGACTGTTGAACAGCTGAAGCTCTACATCAAGCAAGAATGGGAAAGAATTCCACCTACAAAGCTTCAACAATTAGTGGCCTCAGTTCCCAGACGTTTATTGGATGTTGTTAAAAGAAAAGGTGATGTAACACAGTGGTAAACATGACCCTGTGCCAACTTTTTTTTGGAACGTGTTGCAGCCATAAAATTCTAAGTTAATGATTATTTGCTAAAAACAATAACATTTATCAGTTTGAACATGAAATATCTTGTCTTTCTAGTGTATTCAATTAAATATAGGTTGAACATGATTTGCAAATCATTGTATTCTGTTTTTATTTATGTTTAACACAACAACCCAACTTCATTCGAATTGGGGTTGTACACACAGCACCCCATATTGACAGAAAAAAACGAATTATTAAATTTTTTGCGAATTTATTAAAAAAGAAAAACTTAAATATCACACAGCCATAAGTATTCAGACCCTTTGCTGTGACACTCATATATTTAACCCGGTTGCTGTCCGTTTCTTCTGCTCGTCCAGCTGTGTTTGAGTATACTGATTGGACTTGATTAGGAAAGCCAGACACCTGTCTATGTAAGACCTTACAGCTCACAGTTCATGTCAGAGCAAATGAGGATTATGAGGTCAATGGAACTGCCTGAAGAACTCAGAGACAGAAATGTGGAAAGGCACATATCTGGCCAAGGTTACAAAAACAAATTTTGCTGCACTTAAGGTTCCTGGTGATGGCAGCATCCAACCAGGCACTACTCATCACCTGTCCAATACAGTCCCAACAGTGAAGCATGGTGGTGGCAGCATCATGCTGCCGGGGTGTTTTTCAGCTGCAAGGAAAGGACGACTGGTTGCAATCGAAGGAAAGATTAATGCGGCCAAGTACAGGAATATCCTGGCCGAAAACCTTCTCCAGAGTGCGCAGGACCTCAGACTGGGCCGAAGGTTCACCTTCCAACAAGACAATGACCTTAAGCACACAGCTAAAATAACAAAGGATTGGCTTCAGAACAACTCCGTGACGGTTCTTGAATGGCCCAGCCAGAGCCCTGACTTAAACCCAATAGAGCATCTCTGGAGAGACCTGGAAATGGCTGTTCACCATCCAACCTGACAGAACTGGAGAGGATCTGCAAGGAGGAATGGCAGAGGATCCTCAAATCTAGGTGTGAAAAACTTGTTGCATCATTCCCAAAAAGACTCATGGCTCTATTAGCTCAAAAGGGTGCTTCTATTAAATACTGAGCAAAGGGTCTGAATACTTACGGCCGTGTGATATTTCAGTTTTTCTTTTTCAATAAATCTGCAAAAATTTCAACAATTCCGTTTTTTTCTGCCAATATGGGTTGCTGTGAACTTAAGTGATTTTAGCAAATGGCTGCCATATAACAGAGTGAAGCAATTAAGAGAGTCTGAATAGTTTCCGTACCCACTGTAGTTTCACCTTGTCCCATAAAATTGGAGACACTGTATATGCAATTATAAATACTGATTTTCAACAAACATACAACACACAAAGCAATCTCATTGGATTACAAATCAACATTGTTGGATCTCCTCTGCGAATGAAAGAGAAACTCACAGGGGTGGGTCACTGAAAACAGACGACTATTTTGACGTAACCTTTCATAAACCTTCATTTTAATTGCATTAAATAACTGGGAGGGTTCAGAAACATGCAGTTCAAAGAAGGCACCTTTCAAACTTAAAATAGCTGCAGCAGTTTGCTGACGATGGAGTTCGGGTTGCCTGGAGGTGGCGACATTCTCTCCTGCGTGTTAAAAGTGCTACAGTGCTTGTGTACGGTACGTGTCCCTTTAAAGATGATTTAAAAAACGCAGTAAAACGCTTACACAATAATGAACATATTGTTAAAGGAAAGACTTCTCAACAAAAGCTGGGCATTGCCATTTTTCTTAATGTAGAGTTTTTGATACAGCTTATATGTCTTGTATAGCCATAATATTGTATGGGGTTTGTATAATTTTGCCTTTTCATTTTAGAGTTTAAAATCACAAAAACACAGAGCAGAACTCAAACTGGCCCCTGAAGGTTGGTCTTTACTGTATGTGCTGGGCTGAAACATACCCACTGCTGCTTTTTGTCATGAATATTGCTGTTTGATCTCTGTGCCTCTTTTCTACGCACACAGAGAACCACCTGAGCATTGGCTGTGAACATGAAAAGAATTCACTTCATAGAACTTTTTCAAGTTTTATCTCTGAAAGGCTGAACATAACATTGTGATGTTTTAGTTGCGTCTTTCCAAAATAATTAAGAAATATTTCTCCAAGAGTGTGTATCACACATCCCAGGTTGCACAATGGTGCCCACGACCCCCGAGGCTTCGAGGTCACCCAGGACATGGCATGTACCCTATAGGCTGCAACAATTCTTGCTGATGCTTAAGCAACTCTATTTATATTCTGTCACACACTCTGGGATGATGGAAACACAAAGAGGCCTCAAGCAAGAACGTTCCCACTGCCAACGCTCATTTCTCTGCTGCAGCAATAAATGATGATGTAATATGCTACAGTTAAGAGAGTGTTAATGCATGTGGGTTTATGTAAATGTGTTGTAAATACTAGATTAATGATCTATTGTGGGTTGTTGGTCTTGGAAGTTGCGCCACTCAATCGGAATTAAACCAATAGTTTGTTTATGCCTCACTGTTTATCTGTTAATAAACAGCAGTGAGTCCGTTCACAGTATACCGTGAACCCCCGCCTACTTGCGATTCACCATTCACAAACTCACCTACTCACAGTTTTTTTCTGTGGAGCCTCACTAAGAACTATTCGCTGAATAACTATTTGCGCTTTCTGTAACGCCCTAAGATGGCACCCAAACAACCTGCAAGGCACCATGTTGACGAAGGAGAAGCTAGTATAGATAGCTAGAAGCTGCGAAACGGAAGATTCCAGTAGAGATTCGACAGGCCGGTGAGACTCATTATGGGGTTGACGATGGAAAAAGTAGGGTGGTACGCTTTTCAAAATGTAGAGAAATATTTTTCGCTATTCGCATCAGGGCTTGGTCTCTAACGTCTAATAATGGGGTTTCACTGTCTCCTCAAATAGTGGCTGGTGCTCTAATCAGTTGATCTTAAGTAAACAGACACCTCTTCACAAACAAAAACAACAAATATAATAGTTGATGCCTCTTGGTAGGTACGGCAAAGCTGTAATTATGAGAGGAACACTAAATACGCCAGCACGCTGTAGCAGCCCGACTAACCAATGTAACTACGTGGCAGCCATCTTGGGCAGGTCGACTTTTCCATCGAAGGCAAAGATGGACATTGAAATTAAGTCTTCACTTGGCCATTTCTCGACCGATTTTCATGAAATGTACTTTTATTGTCAATGCCAATGTGTATCCTGACCTCCCTACCCTAGGGTCGCCATCGGCACGGAGCTCAAAAGGGGCATGTCAAGGCATGGACCTCAAAAGGGGTGTGTCATATCTATCTATACATATCTGTGTGGTTGTAATTACCTTCACTAAAGCCATGCATGTTTTCTCCAAGTGGTGGAGTTTGGTTTGGTAGGCCAATGCTACACCTCAATTTGCTTAGCATGTGTTTCACCAAGCGGGTGCATCGCTGATGACAGCTCAACATAGCAAGATTACTAAAGGTTACTTAGCTATTATGCTGCACACAAATGGGTTGCCAACAGAAGTGATGTCAGCCCCAAGTGTGAATGTTTTTAAGTGCAGGTTAAAAACTCCTTATTTTTTCCTCATGCTTTTTTTGAGCATTTCCACTTTTAATTGATATTTCTTGCAATGTACACTGTTTTGGTTATACTTTTATTTTTCTCTTTGCTTTAAATATTTATAAGCTGTTTTTGTTCTTTGTTTTTAAACGCTTTTAATCATGTAAAGCACATTGAGTTACCTTGTTGAGTTAACACATCTTAATAAAATATCGCTCATCACTACTTACATTGGAAAGGCTGGTGCATTCAGAGCTGTCGGGCAGGCGTGACTATCATAAGTGACGGTGAGGAAACAAATAAGGAAAAGTTCCGCCAATTACTGCATTTCATTATTGATCATTCATTCATTCGTCTTCCCTACCACTTATCCTCACTTGGGTCGCAGGCGTGCTTGAGCCTATCCCAGCTGACTCTGGGCGAGAGGCGGGGTACACCCTGAACCGGTCGCCAGCCGGATTATTGATCATTTCTAGGAATAATAGGACACACGAACAGATCCAAGTGTGAGCCAGGTAACGTGGAAGTAAAATGTTTTCTGTCAACCAATCAGCAGACCTCAGCTTCTGTAGCTCCACCCTTACGCAAGCATTTGTAGAAATAAAGGCTGACAATCCTGGTAGCCTACTCTTTGTCCCCCCTGGCCACCAATTGAGAAAAGATATAGTCCATTCCAGGAAATTACAAAATTGTACACAAAGTGCAATAGTGTTATTAGCTACTGTAACATATATGGAATAAAGTGCATAATATGCAGTATGGTCCAAATTCAAAATATGTTGTCAGCACTAAATATATCATATTTGCAGATACAAACACACAATAGAAAACACAGACAAAGACAGTGGCCCAGTTAATTCTCAGATGAACATGTAAATGTTAGACAAACTGACAGGACCGGAGGGAGGGGGGAAAGTGGAGAGCGGAGGGTGGCTGGTGATTGGCTGCTGCAGACATACTGTTGGCGCTTGTCTATCCAACACTCTACCAACACCATTTATAACAAGAAAAGTGTACTTTGTCTCAAACACCAAAAGAAACGGGAGCATATCTGCCCTTTCAAATAATGGTCAGTTTCGAGTGACGCTGCCACATTAATGCAACAAAACACTTATCCAGAGGTTTTTCCATAAATGTCAATGGAGGGTGACACGTGCCAAACAAGCCCGGATCAAAACTCACACTGAGGAATGTTTTTTTTTTCTCTTTTCTCTTTGAGTCACAATGGAACCATTCCCCCTGTCCATGAATGCCAATGGAAGAGTCCCGTTCATCATGGGACCTGTACTGCACATGCACTGACAATATGTGTGTGTATGTGTGTGTATATATATATATATTAAAATATAGAAATAATTTGCCCCTCCAAAAATAAATAAAAAAATTGTCTGGAGCAATAGTTGAATTAATCTATTAAAAACGATGACTAGACCAGCCCTACCACATCCGTCTTTAGCATCTGTGTATTATTTAACAACAAAGGCCATTTATCAGCATCTGCTTCCTCGTTCTTGTTAGAACACAGGCTGCTGACTGCGGAAACTGCTGCACATTGCAATGTGGCCAATGCAATTCATATTTCTTTTTTCACTTTAGCGACCAGTTCTACCTTGGTGGAGGTCTGTGCTATTCTAATTAGAACCATGAACGCAACATGAACACAAATTGTTCAGTCCTCTCCTCTCCAGTCCAGTCCAGAAACACAGTTTAGTTTAGTTAGTTAATCGTGCAAATGCAGCATATAACACATTTTACTGTCATTTTGTGGGATTTATTATGTAGCTGCTAGTGCATGACTTGCCAGTTCCTCTGTATTTGAGGAGGGTATTAATAACGGCTAAGCGAAGAAAGTTGCAGGCTTTTAATCATATATTTTTAACTGTCAGCAAAACTAAAATGGGTACGTCTAAGAATGGAAACGAGGCCAGTAAAGCAGATAAGACGCCACTCAATGCTCCCCACTGAGGTTCTTTTCCAAGTCCACCACACACAATCTCATCAGCACACCTCCTCATCCATGGAGATCACACTTGTTTCTCCCCAGCTGTGTGTCAACCTTACCAATAATGGCAGCTGAATAACAAATACAGCCTCAAGAAATCTCACAGGCTCTTGGGACCCCGACCACTAAAAGACTAAGCTTCTTTGTAACAAAAGATACAAAACATACAAGAGATGCTCATACAGTATTGGCTCATGCAAATGTCATGAGTCAAACACTGTTAGAAATCTAATGTGCACAAAGCATGAGCCCTTAAGCACACGGCATACTGTAGGCACTATATTTTTAGTGGCTCCCAGTGCCACTACTCCAAGTATCAACCAATCAGCAGCAGCTTGTCACACTGTTTCCATGCTGATACATTTAAATATTGATGAGGAGAAGATTGAGACCGTACTTTAAGTTGTACAAAACTGGACTCCATAGGATTAGAGAAATAATGGGAGTGACTAGCGTTTTGGGTTGAACGTTTTTGAGGTTGTAGAGGAAGAACTAAAGGGAAGAAATTAGATCATTTTCATTTTGACAGTTACACAGTTTAAGGCATTGGATATCACAAACTTCCCTGTTAAAACCTGACTTTCTGTGAATGTGTCAACAAATCTGCGATAATTCTGTATCACTCAAATTGTATTACAACTAATGCTTTGTAATTCCTGGGAAAAACAAGACTATTATGTTTTTTATTTTGCTATAGGGCAGTTATGATTGAGCCAACATGAAACCTACCCAGCAACAAGTGGCCTTGCCAATGTGTGATGTGACCAGGAAAAGTAATATTTCTGCTGATCTATATCACATATGATGTTTTATATATGACTTGTGTGTTGTGTTGCCTGTGTGGATTTACTTGTACATGAGGCAGTAAAAGAGAGAACTATAATTTACCTGGTGTAATTTTTTATGCACCAAATATTTCTTTGTCATATAAAAATGCCACTGGATTAGAGTAAAAAGAACAATGATCGATGCGCTTGACTAAAATTAGTCAAATTTTTTATGTTCTCTACTATGAAACGTGAAAAATAGTTTATATCCTCAGAGCACATTAGTGTAAAAGTTAAGAGCTCCAAAAAGTTCATGGCTCTTGTCGTTCCTTCTTTTACTATTCAAGTGGGATTTGGCAATAAAAGATGCCGGAGTGACTCACTGATTTTCTTTTTCACAATTGAATGGGGAACAAGGAAAAGTCTGCATCTTAATAAAAAATTATACCACCCCCTCCACATTCATGCCCCCCCCCCCCCCCCCCCGCCCCAAGAGTATGATGACGTGCATTTAATGGAACCTGAGCTGCAGAAACGCAGTGTCTGTTTGAAAATTGTAAAGGGAGAGCTCATTGTGACAGCTGAAATGCGGCATCATAAGTTTGTTATTGAAATTAATAAATTCTTAATCAGAGTTTTATGCTTACTATCCATATATTCACTTGTCAATTTATATATAGGAATACAGTATACTGTAAATTCGCTTACATACTCTATTGTACACTGTGTAAGTGAAACAAAGAATGCAATAGGATGTGAAGCAACAACCCAGCAGTAATACTTTCCTTATTTTAATCATGATAATATTTCCATTAATTTATGAATCGGAATGTATCACCACAACTGAATATAACTACAAATTTAGTAAGGAGGCAATTGTGAGATTTCGGGGGTGTGTGAAAACTTTCCCCAAAATGTGTGTCAATTTTTTGTTTTGTTATTCTTCATCTTCAAATGCCTTTTTTTTCGGCATTTGCAAGAATATATCTAAAACTTTCCAAGGATGGAGGACAGTAAATAAATAATACATTGTTATATTAAATGTTGATTAAAGAAATAAATATGAAGATAATGTATGGATACTCATGTACACCGGCAACAATAATAAGCATTATCCAATGAGATCCATAAAAAGAGCTGCATAAGAATTGTTTTAATTGAAAAGAAAGTTTTGCAGGGTTCATATCACTTCTCACGGGAAAAACTCACAAGCCACAAACTATATAGTTAACGCAAGAAAAAAATAAAATAAATAATCAAGTCATTCTGGCATGACTGTATATGTATTTTTCAACAAGCATTATTTTCCAACCACCATGATCCCCCCCCTCGCATCATAAAGTCTGTAGATGGCGCTGTTGCAGTGCGCACGTCATAGTAGAAAGTCTGTACTGTAGTAAAGTGGTCAAGGAGGCATATGTTGGCGGGTGTAACAAGCAGCAGCAGCATCATGTTACCGCTCTCCAGCTTGCTCCACTGTTGACCGGCACAGGCCCGCGCAGTGGTCCCAAAGATGTACGGGGAAGGGAAGGGCGCCGTGTGGGACCGGGTCGAGCGGCCCCACCGGGACTGTATGTGTTACCTTGGACCGCCGACTAACTTGATGCCGATGTAAGCATTTTTGTTTACTTTCTTAAACGTGCATGGCGCTTTTTAAAAAAATGTTTATATTTATAATAGTTCTAGGCTAGTTGAATGGACCTGTTGCACCCGGGATATTATTGTGAGGTGCAACAGAATGCACATTCCCGATAATTATTGGAAAGAAGTATTAACTACTAATCTTCTTCTTCTTCTTCTTTTAACTGCTAATATGATATAGAAATATTAAACTCCATCTAAAACATTTGTCATTAAAATGGGTTTATGTATCAAGATTGCAACTACCACGTGTATGTTCCTTTTTGCATTAATTTGGGATTAATTACAATGTATGTATTTTTAGACCTTAGCATGTTTTTATTTGAATGGAATAGTGTATTTATACTACAGTCAACCGTCTCCAGTATTGTTTTTCATTATTATAATGTTGTTGCATAACAGCGAGAGACTCATTGCTCTTTGGGAAATACAAGATGCTTTGCAGTTTAATTGGTGCAATATTGTGGCCATTTTACAGTATTATTGTGTTAGTCTAATGCCACCTGCTGGAAATACAACCAATCTCACTTCTTCATAAAAGCCAATTACATGTATGAGCTACTCTGTGCAATATGAATTAACTGACTTCCTCTATGTAGCCTGAAGCCATCACTAATAGCATCAGTATCTCTGCAAATCACTTGTGATTGATTCTTAGTTTTCTATAAGCCTCGAAAAGGTGTTGCGCAGCCATAGTAGGTCAATATAATGCTTGCAACGCCAGTCACTAACACTTAATGTCTTTCACACAATGGCTGAGCCAAGGCAGGACCAGTGAAGGATGATGATTTCTCTACTGTACAGGAGAGGAGATGCGGGGGCTCTGTGTGTGTGTGTGTGTGTGCAACAATACTAAGCTCCACTCTTATAACCAGAGGCAGCTTATTTCGTCACCAAGTAGTTTAAATAGACAGGATTCCTTTCCCTTTTTCAGTTTGTCTCATCACCACTACCACCTCCTCCTTTGCTCCCTTCTCTTCCCAGCGGGATGCGCAAGTCGCCCCAAGTGAGCCCCAGAAGGCTTTCGGACATCAGCCCTCAACTCAGACAGCTCAAGTATCTTGTGGTGGACGAGGCCATCAAAGAAGACCTTAAGTTTTCCCGCTCAGTTGAGGACATCAACAGCGCATCCATAGAGGAGCGAATATTGCGCATCACCGGATACTATGGCTACCAGCCTTGGAGTGCCAGCTACAAGGGTGAGTCCAGTAGTGTTGGAACATTGCATGTGCACGGGGTGGTTGACATCTGGCATTGGAGAACCATGAAGTCGTTTTGGGATATTGAGAAGTCAGGGAGCTGAGTTTACAGATGTAGTTAAACCTCTTTGAGCATGTTTGTTGTGAGTGGAGCAAGAAGGCGGAGAAATATTTACAGTGAACCCCTGGTTACTGTGAGGGATCAGTACCAGATCCACCCACAATTGGTGAAAATTAGGGGTGGAGAAAAAATTATTAGTAATCAGCAGTAGAACATGTGTTGGTTTTACCAGGAACACTAGTTTCTGACCAAAAGTGGTGAAAATGAGCTTATTCTGAAAAGAAATGCCTAGCACAAGAGTCACTTTGACGCTAATATTTCTTTTTGCTTTTGTGACACCTCAAACTATAAAACAACAAAAGCAAGACTGAGAAAGGGCTTTTGATGGTAAAATGCTAAAGAGATATACAGTACAACTAAGAAACGTGCCATGAGGGATGGTGAATTGGTGTATGGAATGATCTTTCACATTCACATTTAAAATATATAACGGAGGTCAGTCAGTTCATAGTAGCAGCATACAAACATACATACAGTACATGTCAGAGTTGTAAACATGTTTACATGGTACCTTTATTAGCATGAGGAACCTCACTCCATTGACTTTTCACCAATTTGCATTGTACAAACCTTCGTATCCGTAGGTAGACACTGCATTGCAGTCTGTTTTTGTTGTTGTTGTTAGGAATAATCCTGCATGAAACTTCCCTCTAACCCATTTAGGCAGCAAGCAAGTAAGTCATTTACTTAATAAATTAAGTGACTCAATACTTTTGTTCAAATATTGTATGTTGACTGAATCCCACAGTTGTAGTTGCAATATAGAACAATTGGATAGTATTCATATCAAATCCATTGATGCAACTCATCCTTTAATTTTTTTTTTTTAAATCATCATAGTTGCTCAAGGTGGGTCCAAATAGCAGAGTGTTTGCTTCAGTGAAGCTTTAGGCATCAGACAGTTGAAACGTTGCTTTGAGCAGTTGGTTCTTTGAATCCTGAATTCTTTTTTTTTTTTTTTAAACAGCTTTTATCTTTGCTCTTTTTTAATCTCTGCATCACTTCAAGAGATTTGCATCAGTTTGGTGTGGGGGGGTCTTGGCACTTAACCCCTTTGGGTCTGGCTAGTTGTGGTTGATAAAAGAACATCTTGCTTACTCTGTGGCAACATCACAGCGAAACACAGTTTAGCCTTCCACCTTGTTGTTTGTTATCACTGCCCTCATGTTAGTACGCTTATTAGGATTTGGCTTGCAATGTCCATCCATCCATTTTCTGAGCCACTTCTCCTCAATAGGGTCGCGGGCGTGCTGGAGCCTATCCCAGCTGTCATCGGGCAGGAGGCGGGGTACACCCTGAACTGGTTGCCAGCCAATTGCAGGGCACATAGAAACAAACAACCATTCGCACTCACAGTCATGCCTACGGGCAATTTAGAGTCTCCAATTCATGCATGTTTTGGGGATGTGGGAGGAAACCGGAGTGCCCGGAGAAAACCCACGCAGGCACGGGGAGAACATGCAAACTCCACACAGGCGGGGTGCCGGGGATTGAACCCGGGTCCTCAGAACTGTGAGGCTGACGCTCTAACCAGTCGTCCACCGTGCCGCGGCTTGCAATGTTTTAACTCTAATTGGTGCTGTTGTGTGTAAGACACGGGACACTAAAATATTTATATATTGGCCTCTTTAACATTCACAAGGCTAATCAGAAAACATCTACAATACCATACACATATCACGGTATATCTCCTTCTTTACGCCAGTAAGAGAGCAACAATATACTCGATAGTAATTTTCTTTCGGCGGCACGTTGACCGACTGGTTAGATCGTCTGCCTCACAGTTCTGTGGACCGGGGTTCAATCCCCGGCCCGCCTGTGTGGAGTTTGCATGTTCTCCCCGTGCCTGCGTGGGTTTTCTCCGGGCACTCTGGTTTCCTCCCACATCCCAAACACATGTATGGTAGGTTAATTGAAGTCTCTAAATTGCCCCTAGATGTGAATGTGAGTGCGAATGGTTGTTTGTTTCTATGTATGCCCTGCGATTGGCTGGCAACCAGTTCAGAGTGCACCCCGCCTCGTGCCCGATGATAGCTGGGATAGGCTCCAGCACGCCCTAGTGAGGATAGGCGGCTCAGTAAATGGATGGATGGATAGTAATTTTCTTTCCAAGAATTGCTTCATGGTACACTGAGAATATCAACTCATTGACTGCTTTAGAGGTCCACAATATTGGTGGACCAAAAAGGTTACCTCATGTGTTGTGTTTGCCTTGTGTCTCTGTTTTTGTGTACTATCTGAGCAAACATGTACTTTAAGACACACATCGGCTTCCTTGTTCTTGTCTTGCTTCCGACTGTGTCATTGTCAGTTAACAAATGCATACGTACCGCTGCCTATTTGTATTCATCACAATGGCATAAAAGCAAATTAAATTTGGGGACGCCTGGGAGCAAAAAAATTTATTAAAAAAGACTGCAATTTCTGTTACTTTTCTTATTGCAATTTTAAACATGATTTAATAGTCTTTTTAAAGAAGGGGTGGAGGCACGTGGAGAACATGCAAACTCCACACAGGCGGGGCTAGAATTTGAACCCAGAACTCAGAACTGTGAGGCAGATGTGCTAACCAGTGGTTCACCCCAAAAGGTGCTATTGACCTGAAAAATTTCACCAGATGTTGGGAACAACCCGAGTAATCCATACAAAGAAAGTAGAAAAAATAAGATCAGAAATTAAGTTGTGTGGAAAAATGCAAAATGACACAGGGAAAAAGTATTGAACACATGATGAAAGGGAGGTTAAAGAGGCATGGAAAGCCAACACAACACCTAAAATCTACCAATAATCAAACAGCAATCCAGCCCCTTGTCAGTGCAAATTAATATCAGCTGGTTGTTCAGTCCTAATTGATGGCCTACAAAAAGGTTTCATTGCCAAGGTGTAAGTCATGACACATCTCATGATGGGTAAGAGCAGAGAGCTGTCTCAAGACCATCAAAAACTGATTGTTGAAAAACATAACGATGGCATTCGTTACGGGTGCATATTTAAGCTTCTGAACGATCCAGTAAGCACGGTTGGGGCCATAATACGTAAGTGGAAAGCCAATCATAGCACCATAAATTGCCTCGATCAGGTGCTCCTCGCAAGATTTCTGACGGAGGAGTGCAAAGAATAATCAGAAGAGTTGTCCAAGAGACCTGTGGAGAGCTTCAAACAGACCTGGAATTAGCAGTTACTGTTGTCACAAGGAAAACATGAGTATTGTACTCTGCCGCCATGGGCTGTATGCACCCTCAATATGCAAGACACCATTGCTAAAAAAAAAAGCATGTCAAAGCTTGTTTAAAATTTGCTGAACAACATTTGGACAAGCCAGTTATATATTGGAGAATATAGTCTGGTCAGATTAGAGCAAAATTTTACTGTTTGGATGCCATAATGCACACCACGTTTGGAGGAGAAATGGCACTGCACATCACCCTAAAAATACCATACCAACAGTGAAGTTCAGAGGTGGGAACATAATAGTGTTGGGGTGGTTTTCAGAAAATGGTACTGGTAAACTTCACATTATTGGAGGAAGGATGAATGGGGAAATGTACATTCTTGACAAAAATCTGCTGCTGACTACGAGCATAATGAAAATGAAACGAGGGTGGTCATTTCAGCAGTATAATGATCCAAAACATACTGCCGAGGAAACTCGCAATTGGTTTCAAAGAACAAAAATAAAGCTGCTAGAATCCATCCATCCATCCATTCTCTACCGCTTATCCGGGTCGGGTCGCGGGGGCAGTAGCTTCAGCAGGGACGCCCAGACTTCCCTCTCCCCAGCCACTTCATCCAGCTCTTCCGGGGGGATCCTGAGGCGTTCCCAGGCCAGCCGAAGGATGTAGTCTCTCCAGCGTCTCCTGGGTCGTCCACGGGGTCTCCTCCCGGTGGGACATGCCCGGAACACCTCACTAGGGAGGCGTCCGGGAGGCATCCGAATCAGATGCCCCAGCCACCTCATCTGGCTCCTCTCAATGCGGAGGAGCAGCGGCTCTACTCTGAGATCCTCCCGGATGACCGAGCTTCTCACCCTATCTCTAAGGGAGAGCCCGGACACCCTGCGGAGGAAACTCATTTCGGCCGCTTGTATCCGGGATCTTGTTCTTTCGGTCACGACCCACAGCTCATGACCATAGGTGAGGGTAGGAACGAAGATCGACCGGTAAATTGAGAGCTTCGCCTTTCGGCTTAGCTCTTTCTTTACCACAACGGACCGATACAAAGTCCGCATCACTGCAGACGCTGCACCGATCCGCCTGTCGATCTCCCGTTCCATTCTTCCCTCACTCGTGAACAAGACCCCAAGATACTTGAATTCCTCCACTTGGGGCAGGATCTCATCCCCGACCTGGAGATGGCATGCCACCCTTTCCCGACTGAGGACCATGGTCTCAGATTTGGAGGTGCTGATTCTCATCCCAGCCGCTTCACACTCGGCTGTGAACTGCTCCAATGAGAGTTGGAGGTCACGGCTTGATGTAGCTAACAGAACCACATCATCTGCAAAAAGCAGAGATGCAATACTGAGGCCACCAAACCGGACCCCCTCTACGCCTCGGCTGCGCCTAGAAATTCTGTCCATAAAAGTTATGAACAGAATCGGCGACAAAGGGCAGCCTTGGCGGAGTCCAACCCTCACTGGGAACGAGTCCGACTTACTGCCGGATATGCGGACCAAACTCTGACTCCGGTCGTACAGGGACCGAACAGCCCGTATCAGGGGGTTCGGTACCCCATACTCCCGAAGCACTCTCCACAGGACTCCCCGAGGAACACGGTCGAACGCCTTCTCCAAGTCCACAAAACACATGTAGACTGGTTGGGCGAACTCCCATGCACCCTCGAGGACTAGAATGGCCCAGCCAATCACCTGACTTGAATCCAATCGAAAATCTATGGAAAGAACTGAAACTCAAGGTCCATTCAAGAAGCCCACGGAACCATGACGGTTTGAAGACTGCTTGTGTGGAGGAATGGGCCAAAATCACACCAGAGCAATGCATGCAGTCTGATCTTACTTGTTCTACTTTCTTTGTATGTATGGATTACTTGGGTTGTTTCCAACATCTGCTGAAATTTTCAGGTCAATAGCACCTTTGGAAGTATATTTAGTGAGGAAAATGGTGACGTGTTAAATACTTTCAGCCGCTGTATGTGGAACAGCTACTAACACTGCTGCTTTAAAAGGGAACATCTCCTTTGGTCTCGATAGGCTGTAGTCGAAGTCATTTATCACACAATTACAACAGTTGTGTGGAAAAGACGGAATATTAACAGTAATATTATTTCTTTCTTTCATACTGTGTGTCCTTAGGAGGAGGATAACAATAACCTGGATTCCTGTCATATAGCTATTACTAATAGCATTGGTCGTCATATGTATTGCTGTTGGCTGATGTCTTTGTTTTTTTTTTTGTTTTTTTTTTAATTCCATCACTTTTTAATGTTCACAGTCAGATCCAACAACTAAACAATCAAAAGGGAACCATGAAAATTTTACTTCTCACATGCTACAACACACATGGACGCACACACTGAAAATGAGAGACAATTGGGAGACAGTTTGGAAAGCAATTTGAACAATGTGGGTGGTACATCTGAGCAATTTCATTAACCGCCAACCTATTGGAGTGAACTGACTAAACAGAGAAAAAGTCATGTCCAGTGACTACCCACTTAGTGTTGTTCAATGAACGAGAGTTCATGAACTAGTTCATATTTTGTATGAACGTGAACTGAACTCAGTTTATTTCTGCCCGATGAACGTAATTGAGAATGCGCTCATTCCGGCGTCAAAGAACGGTTTTCAAATGAAATTTTCATTCGAGAGTGCCAGGTTTTGTTCGGGACCTTCAGGACAAACCCGTCTGAACACACTATATATGAGCCTTTATTTGTCGGCGGATAAACACTGTATTTGGCAACCGATTTAGTGCGGCCACGGCCGCCATTCATGGCAGACACGTGAGTGTCTGAGTTGCGTTCAGGGAAATAGCCCGTCAGCAACATATTGAGAAAAAACAAAAAAGAACTATGAAATAGTTCATTTTGGAACAGTGAACTGAACTTTGAACCAATTCATGTAGAAAATGAACTTTACCTACACTGTGCACACTCACACAATGCTGCTCATTATTCAAAGTGCTGTTGAGTCACTTTCCCTCAAGCAGAAAGGCATATCCAAACTCTTTGTGACTCACTTTATAGTCCCTATCTACAGTATGAGAGTTTGGTTTAGACAGAAATGCAGCCAAAGCTGAATTAACAGGTTCTTATTTCGTCAACAAATACTCACGTTGACGCATTAGACAGCAAAACACCTCCGCTCTGTTTTCTGTTTGTCTCTGTGGTTTGATGTCAAAGAAAAGGTAATTGACAAAATGGTGCTCCTGTTTTGCTTCCCCAAAAAATATTTTTGTTAAATCAAACAACTCAGAAAGATCACGTCAGCTTTGACATAAATAGACCAAAACGGCACAAGAAGGTTTTCAATTACAGAAGCTCCACTGTCCGCAGAATTAACTTGCCTGTGTGGCATTATCATTAATTCGGAGCAGAGAAAACATTGCTGTAAATCATCAAGCGACAAATGAATATCATGATGCAATTTCAGGTTCTGTTAATATTGTTAGTAAAACAAATGTTTATCTCCAACTACTGGGGATGTCCGCTGTGAGGCAGGGACGTTTAATTTCACATGATTTATGTCTTCTGGATGTCTCCTGCTGATCCTTTATTTACACTTGATTCAGAGAGTTCTAAACCCTTGAAACGAAAATAGCTTTTCGCAGAGATCAAACTTGGTATGTTTTGTGTATGCTAATGCTTGGTGACATTTGCATTAGAAATGTGTAGCAGAGGTATATCAGATTTGAATGAAAATTGACTCGATGGAATAGGCTGTTCTTGTTGCCATGGTAGCAGATTACACACACAACCGAAAAAATAATGGGGTTGTCTTCCAAAAACCTGCAGTCTCAGCCTCATTTTCTATGTACAGTATGCATGTTGAAAACCCTCGAAGCCACGCTGCAGCTTCCCATGACTCTAAATAAGATATGCCGTATGGAAAACCAATGAACGGTTTCGTCCTTATTGCGTCAAGGTGTCCACTGAGAAGTGAAACATCCATCCATCCATCCATCCATTTTCTGAGCCGTTTTTCTTCACTAGGGTCGCGGGCGTGCCAGAGCCTATCCCAGCTATCACATACAAACAAACAGCCATTCGCACTCACATTCACACCTACGGGTAATTTAGAGTTTTCAATTAACCTACCATGCATGCTTTTGGGATGTGGATGGAAACCTGGAGGAAACCCATGCAGGCACGGGGAGAACATGCAAACTCCACACAGGCGGGGCCGGGGATTGAACCTGGGTCCTCAGAACTGTGAGGCAGACGCTCTAACCAGTCATCCACCGTGCCGCAGAAGTGAAACAGTTTTTATAATCCAGTATAACAAACATAGCCCCCTCTTATGTTGAGGTTGACGAGGCATTCAATGAGGTTGGCTTCTAATTTCAACTCAGCGTTTGGTCTCGATGAGACGTAGAGTGCAGGACCAGGTTGAAGAGTTTAGATGATCATTTTAACCTGAGAGTGACAGCCCTGACAAGGCAGACTGACAATTGGAATGTCCTTGTAATTCAGCCAGCTAGAGAAAGTAGTTGTGTGGATATGTTCTGTTGAGGATTTAGTAGAAATTTGTGCATTGTGTTTAAAATTGGACTGTCTTCAAACCACATGATCACCAGTGAGAATGTGCAAACCCTCACATCCACCCATCCATCCATTTTCTGAGCCGCTTATCCTCACAATGGTCGCGGGAGTGCTGGAGCCTATCCCAGCTATCATCAGGCAGGAGGCGGGGTACACCCTGATCTGGTTGCCAGCCAATTGCAAGGCACACATAAACAGACAACCATTAGCACTCACATTCACACCTGCGGGCAATTTAGAGTCTTCATTTAACCTACCGTGCATATTTTTGGGATGTGGGAGGAAACCGCAGCGCCCGGAGAAAACCCACGCATGCACGGGGGGAACATGCAAACTCCACACAGGCGGGGCCGGGGACTGAACCCCAGTCCTCAGAACTGTGAGGCTCTAACCAGTCGGCTACCGTGCTGCTCAAACCCTCACGGTGATGTGAAAAAAGTTGTGCTGTATTTTGGCACAAAACAGTGAACAGTTGGTACTGTCTTTCTTTCCTCAATATGTTTAATATTTTGTATATTTAGTTAAAGAAGTGATTTAAATTTACGCAATGCTTTATAGTTCATTTTTTGGAGTACAGTGTTCCACAGCATATTTGAAAATTCAACTAGTCACATTTTTTCTGCTCTTTCTGAAAGGCCTGAAAATGCCACAAAATGGCGCCAAAGCCCTGTCTAAAGTAGGGCTTTGGTGCCATCTTGTGGCATCTTGGTGCAGAGGAACACTGTTGAAGTGTGGGGAGGAGCTTCTGTCAGACAGAAAAGCAGTGCTCTGGTGCCTCCTTGTGACAGCAAACACTAACTGATGGATTTTTGCTACTTGCAGCAGGGCTCAGTCCCGATTTACTGTACTTTACTGTGGGTGTGTATGTGCCCTGCGATTGGCTGGCGAACAGTACGGGGTGTACCCCGCCTCTCGCCCGAAGATAGGTGGGATGGGCTCCAGCACGCCCACGGCCCTAATGAGGATAAGCGGTGCAGAAAATGGATGGATCGATGTGGCTAGCATGTCTATTTTATTTTATTGGTCTACGATGGGGAAATTATAAACTCTGCCTAGTGGCCTGGAAATCAGTGCAGTAGTTTATTTACACAGCTGCATACTTCCGCAAACCAGACTACAAACATATTTCTACAAGTACATCATATTTAGCTTTCAAAATTCTACTAACTTCTCATTCTATGGATGCACTCATTAAATATTTATTCATGAAAAATAATCATCACTATGATGTCCGATGTTCCCTCTTCTCACACTTTTTCTTTGTTGTCATCCGCAGTCTGTACCCTCAGTGCAGGGTTGTGGAAATGCATCCTGGGAAATACTGTCAATCAAAAGCTGAAACAGAAGGAAAAGAGGCATTTAAGAGTAAAAATATTTTGGCCAGAAAAACATCACAGAAAAGTCTGTGTAAGTTATTTGTTGCCGTTGAGTGAAGAATTTTAAGTGGCATAGAGAAAGATTGATACAATGAGTACATAAAACAACAATTTTATGCTATATTTCCCCAGTGATGTGAACCTGTCACGGTGTGCATTCGGCTGGAAGAAAAAGCTCTTCATGCATAGTGGAGAAAAAGTTGCAGGCTGGTGCTCACTCACATCATCCTCATGAACAGCGTCGCCATGACAGCATGTTCATGCGTCCATGTTCACACTGTTCTGCTCTAAACAGGAAATAAGAGAATTACAAAAGCACTGCCATCAATGTATTTTTCTCTGGGCCTCTGTATTTCTGCATGCGTATTTGAAACACTATTTCATGTTGTAGTGCTAATTTGCAGAATATACAGAACATGCCATACCCAAAGGTTTTGCACATCATTGCATATTTAATATTACGTAGATGCAAATGGAATTGGAGGTTCTGGATCATCTACACATGCAGTCCTTTTTTTCTTAAACTTGGGGGTATTCGTGCAATTTGTGGTTGTGGATGTGAGGTTTTCATGGTTGCAGACTGGAACCGTTTAGCAGCAAATGAGTAAAAGAAATACAGTACCAACCTTCAGTTTTGAGGATATGGGTGGTATTCCTAGCCCATCTTACATACTGTATACAATACAGCAACAGGCCACAAAATTGTGCCTGCTTGCACAGTGTAAGGAGATGACAATTTGTCCCTTTAAAAGGATGATAATACTCAATTTCTATTGACACAATCAGAAGTATTAACTGAACAATATGTTCTTTCGTGATTGTGGTTGAGCGTTCGTTTTACAGTTACGTGTAGAATTGCACTGCATCATACTTAGAGCTGTTTCTAATATTTTGGTTACATCATTAAACAACATAAGATCATTCACATATTACACTAATATTAGACAGCTCTCTGTATAATGCAGTACAATTTTAAACCAGTGCATACTACACTTGTATGTATATACATACACATAGCATACAGGTATTGTTAATGAATACCTCTCTGACAGTGTCAATCATTATTATTGTCTTATCTTCATTGTTATTTTCTAAAGTATGGCTTTTATATTAATTTTAAATAGCATAAAATACTAAGTTATGTCTGTTTTTCCAGATTGAAATCTCTATTTTAAGAATACTGTATTCCTCCAAATAGGGGCACATCGTTGTTTACTCAACTGAAATTGGGGAGAGGATTCTCAGAAATATATTAAACAATATTTCTGGTAGGCTATATTAAAATGTACAACTATGATGGAGAAATGCAATGAAATGTTGGTTGCGTAGCTATTTGGAATGCACACAACATTGCTAAGTGATCACATGTCACAAGTCTCGCGGGAATGCTAATCAACATGAATGACGCTGACTCCACATAACGTAGGATCACCTGCAATATTGTGCAAGTACCTTATATTTACAACATATTGTAAGGCTCCACACTTGAATTCTTCTGATAAGACTGTTTCGATGCCTTCGCAGATGTGGATTTTTTGCTTTGCATCCAAGTCAATGACAGCGTTTATAGTAATTGAGATAAAAGCTTTTTTTCTTCTTATTGGGGAGAGGAAGGCCTCTATAATGGAGTATTTATTTATTTATTTAGAAATTTTACGTTGAATACTGTGTAACTGTATGTGTGTGTGGGCGGCACGGTGGCCGACTGGTTAGAGCGTCAGCCTCACAGTTCTGAGGACCTGGGTTCAATCCCCGGCCCCGCCTGTGTGGAGTTTGCATGTTCTCCCCGTGCCTGCGTGGGTTTTCTCCGGGCACTCCGGTTTCCTCCCACATCCCAAAAACATGCATGAATTGGAGACTCTAAATTGCCCGTAGGCATGACTGTGAGTACGAATGGTTGTTTGTTCCTATGTGCCCTGCGATTGGCTGGCAACCAGTTCAGGGTGTACCCCGCCTCCTGCCCGATGACAGCTGGGATAGGCTCCAGCACGCCCGCGACCCTAGTGAGGAGAAGCGGCTCAGAAAATGGATGGATGGATGGATGTATGTGTGTGTGTACTGTATAACATACAGTAGCTGTTGCCATGTTCTTTAGACATAATGAGAATGAAACAACAATGCCTGTGCTGGTTGTAGCTAAGTAGTGCACACCAATTGCTTCAGTTACATAAAGATGCTATTAAGCAACAATCAACAGAACTGAGAGAATTATTGACGATCAATTAAGCGACCCGCTGATTATTATGCCCATTGCAATGGACTTAATAATAATTTGAAGTGGAAAAGCACCTTTTTATGTTGTTTTTTACGGGTTGCAGTATACTGTTGAGGCAACGCCATGTCCGTAAATAAAGTCATGCTTAGAATACTCCATAAATGGACATTTTGTCCATCTCTGGTACACTCAAAGCTGCCCGTGTTACATAAAATCACATGCATAATACAGAGCAATGCATAGATAATCACACACCTGTTCATGCTCAGTGCAAATCAGCTTTATGACTTTAAAATACACTGGCCTATATTTCATCTTGGGAGTGGAGAGCTGCTGTACAGGGGAGATTTTGTGGTGACTCATGTTACCAGAGGCTGACAGTAAATAAATGGTGACTAATTCACATTTGTTTTAGACCTGATGCTTTGTCCTGTGGTGTAAATGGATGACAAAAACAATAGCATAAAATATTCCATCGGGAAAAGGTTGCCTTGTGATGTTCATGCCAGTGGGTGATTCAGCGTACTGTAGAGATTTATTGTATGCAGTGATTCCCAACCAGGGTGCATGGGAATGTATGTACTGTATGTATGTATTATGCTGTGACAGATCAAAAGGGTTGCCATGAGAAATTGTCTAATTTCATTTAATTTGTCCAAAAATTTCATTTTATAATTACTTACAAATATATATTTGTTCATCACACTATGCCAGCGACATATCGTGACATGCAGAACAGTTAAATGACCTTCTATTAGATGTCAGATGGTACAATAAACCTGTGCAGCCACCTTTTGCTATTTATACAACAGAATAAGTCCTGGCTTCCTGGCGGTATGAATATCTGCATTCTGTTCAATTAAAGGCCTAGATTTCACACCGAGTAAACAATTTGTGAGTAAATTGAGACAAAATCATTTTTAGCTCAGTCTTCAGACCTTTTGTGACATTTATGTTTGTATCTAGTAGTTGTGTGACATCTTTGAACTGTGCATTGGCTTGACATTAGGAGAATAGCATCTATGTCATTGCCACGGCAACCCAGCGCACCATCTTCACCAGTCTAATATTGGTGGACCAGCCTGGACACTCTCAAATTGTTTTAGCACTAGCATCCAAGCTAATGCTACAACTCAAAATGATATAGCCTACAGTAAAATGATCAAAGAATGTTTTTCAAAGGATGATGTAACTCAAACACACTGCTGGTAGTTCTTATAGAATATACTGGATGTGTATTTATATAGTAGAGTGAGGCTACCCAGCTAATCCGATTTATTTATTTATTTATTTTGGCAGTTAATTGGATTTCGTTTAGAATCAGAAAAAACTTATCTGTACTTTTTGGTCTCCATTTGGTTGCAGCTACTGTATACACGCTGCAGTCTATTGAGTGGTCCATGGAGAACAATAAGATTATTGACGTGTTTTTTCTGCGTCCCAGTTCCATCAAACTAATGTTTTCTTGTCATAAACAAGACATGCCAAGAAAGACAAATTGGTGGCTGTCCTCCATTGTTGTCATTTGTTTACTGTGTGACCCTTTTTTTTTTTTAGGCAACTCTGCAACACACCCCAGGGTGAAAACTCAAACCAGATTGGGATTTACTGTTCCAAACATTACTGTGTTGAGCTGAAGGAGCATGATTTCATGAATGTGCTGACAGGAGCAAAACGACAGCACTGACAGATGTCTGGTGTGTTGTGAGTGTCATTGTTAGCAGTGACAGTGTGACCAGTCATCCTTTGGGATCCAGGAGATGTGCACAAGCGTATCTGATTTTCTCGTTCCTCAGGGCATGGAGAAGTCTATAAAAAAGTGAACAAAAGAAGAGTTCAATTTCATTTCAATTCTAATCGCTTTGAAGTATTAGTGTAGTATGTTACAAATTGAAGTTGTTACAAAAGAAAATGTTCTTCAAACTTTGATGGATTATTGTCATACACCCTTTTCTTTTAACAACAATATGCAACGCTCCGGGTACTCTGGCTTCCTCCCATATTCCAAAAACATGTTAAGTTCATTGAAGACTAAGACTGTCCGTAGGTGTGAATGGTTGTCTATATTTACTGTATATAAATAGTCCAGAATGTATCCAGAATGCCTCTTGCCCAGAGTCAGCTGGGCTAGGTGCCATCTTGCCTTACCCATGATCCTAATGAAGGTAAGCGGTACAGAAAATGGATGACTGGATGGGATAATCTCTGAATGTTCTGAATTCCTGTTTTGATGCCAGTGTTGTGTTGAAGAAAGAAAACAAAAAAAAAGAAACACAAAAAAAGCTAATCGCGGGCTAAAAGCTAGGTTGCCACAGTTAGAGGAACGAGTTCGCACATGGGTGCTTGAACAATGTGGCTTGTCAACAGTGCAGTTGCGTCTCCACGCCCAGGTAGTTGCCAAGGCGATGAATATAAATTACTTTGCAGGAGAACCTTCTTGGTGTTACCGCTTCATGCAACGCTATCGCCTCTTTATCAGAGCAAGGACAACGATGTCCCAAAAACTGCCAGCAGACTTCCAAGCCGAGGTCGACAGTTTCCGTGAGTTCTTTGAAAAGCATGTAAATGAGCACAACGTGACACCGGATCATATTATTGACACGGACGAGGTCCCCCTCACGTTTGACATTCCCATGGGCCGAAGTGTCGCAGAGAAAGGGCAAAAGAATGTGAATATAGTAACAACAGGTCATGAGAAATCACACTTCACAGTGGTGCTGGCATGTTGTGGAGATGGATCAAAATTGCCGCCAATGGTCATTTTCAAACGAAAAACCATGCCAAAAATCCAATCCACCTCAGTTGCAGTCGTCGTGAATGAGAAAGGGTGGATGGATGAGCCAGAAAGTCTTGGCCCTCTTCAGGCTGCTGACTGGTCCTTAACCCTCGGCCTACCTAACAGCTACGTAGTCCCACTGCTTATTTGGTGTTGAGAAAACACTGTCCCAACTCTGTCTGTTGTGACTGCTCACTTCATGCTTACGGGTTGCTTTGAGGAAAAACAACAACACTGCGTCTGAAAAGTATTGGTCGATTCATGGATCGAACGCCTGTTTTGCCGTTGTGCAAAAAGTACTGAAATATTGAACAATTGGACATGTTAGAGAATTTCAAATAAAGTTCACCTCACGGTTATTGTGCATTTTAGGTTCATCCTGCAAATTCACCTGAAAGCTGAATATCCCTAACCTTTTGTGCATAACTGGGATATTGGACATTTAATACGTGACTTACTGTGGGGTTGACAAGTCTACATTGTCTTTGAAAACTGAAACTAATACTCCATCAGAGCATTAACAGTCCACCAATCGATGGAACATTCACTTTCTCACAAACACATGCATGCACACACGCACGCACGCACACGCACGCACACGCACGGCTTTTTGAAGAGAGTCCAAAGCAACTGCTGCTGTCGTAGTTGGAGTGTTCGGCCGAGAGGTGATCAGAAGGCAGCTTGATGGGTGTTGAAAGCGACCCACTGAACACTTCAAAGACACAAGCCAACAGCTCGGGAGCTTAATGATTCCATGATTATGCAGAAAATTAACCTCTTCATCCTTTCTATCATTTGTGAGAAACTATTCCCTCTCCATAGTGGGAAAGAATTGTCGGTGATGCTTCTTCAATGTTGTTTGAACTGACTCAAATGATTTACTACAAAAGGAAAGTCCCATTTGTCTGCCAGCCTTTAACAAAAGTACTGTACAAGGATTGATATAGAGTGGGCCTAATTTGGTTGTAGAGTCTCAGGTGCATTACTCTTAATTTTCTAGTCACAATTGAACATATGATGATCACATTTGTTTGAATTAGGTCCTTGGCAAGGTGACTATCTTAACTTCCTCCTTGAGATTCTGTTCTTTTGGGAAAAGAGAGTGAAGTGTGTTAAATCCTATTCCGGGACTTGGACTTTGTTAGTGTTCTGGTCAGTTGTGTTTTTTCAAGTACAGAGATGTTTACGAAGTCAACATGGTAGCATGACGTTGTTTCTCTCTGTGACGCTTTCAAGCTTTTCAGGATCAAATGCCATCTAGCGGGGGGTCATAAAAAACTCCCCCACCATGCCGGAGGGTGAAATAATACGTTGAAGAAAGAAAGGCATTTTGTGCAAAAAAATGAAATGTGTATTCCATTTTCCTGTTCATTCTAAAATTAGCCTCAGCATAACCTGCGATGCTCTACTACCTAGCAGTGACTTTGTGTGTGTCACATAGAGACACCCTCATTGACATTCAGTTATTTTGGATTATTTGTTTCACCTTTTATCCAGATGAGGCCATTGAGAAAACGTTCTCATTTGCAATGCTGACCTGGCTGAAGACAGCAGAGTAAAACAAAGTAATAATAATGTACATGCATAAAACAGAGAAAATACATTTGAGAGTCACTAATTATTATAATTAAACTAATAAATGTTCTATTTTTCAGGCACATGAGCACAGTATGTCTGTGTAAGGGCTATATGGGTTTTTTCCGGGTACTCCGGCTTCCTGCCATAAAAAATATTATTTTGACAAGGGGCTCCTTTGGCCTTTAACATTTCTCTAACGCTGTTCTTGAACAACCCATCTCAAATGGAAGTAGGCCTTTCCGTTTGTGAGAATGGGAGCCATGATTAGTCTGAAAATAATAGAACAAGGGAGTTATGCACATTAAAAGAACCACTATGTGTTTGTTTCAATATGTCTGCTCTTCCATACTATGGTTGGCTGGTGCCGCCCTTGCCCAAAGTTAGCTGCGATAGGGTCCACCACACCCACGTTGCTAATGAAAAACGGGAACATGGACGGGTTTCTGTTGAGCTGCACTTTATAACCTAGCAGAGGCAGGGGCACTGGGCCACGAGCACACTCACACACACACACATACTCTTTGGCCTGCCTTTGATGTGCCCCTTTTGATGCTTCATGTATCTTTTCACACCACTTATTGCATTGGGCGTTATCTATCTGAGCATATATTGCTTATCCATCCATCCATCCATCCATTTATGAATGGCTTATCCTCACTAGGGTCGCAGGTGCTGGAGCCTATCCTATCCTAGCTGACTCTGAGCGAGAGGCGGGGTACACCCTGAACTGATCGCCAGACAATCGCAGGGCACATTTAAACAAACAACCATTCACAGTCACATACACACCGACGGACAATTTAGAGTCTTCAGTTAACCTACCTTGCATGTTTTTGGAATGTGGGAGGAAACCAGAGTACCCGGAGAAAACCCACGCAGCCACGGGGAGAACATGCAAACGCCACAGTATAATTATTTATTACTTTGGGAAATTTAAGTAGATTCTATTACAGAACTTTACTCATGAGTATTGTTTTGTTTTGCTGTGCCATATTTTCTCTTCGTGAGATTTTCATGACAATGTTTCCTTACCTGGTTAATTCAATGTTATACAATTGTTCTCCTAAATAGTTTTGTACAATATAATGAAACGCGTAAATTTTTGTTAGTGCTATAGTTGGTTATATCTGTTACATTTTGATAATGGGTTTAAGCATTCCTTTCTTTTAAATCAATGTGTATGTAAAGTGGCACTAAGCAGTTTTGTTACTAAGTGCTGAAAAAACAAGCAAAGTGCTGAAAACATATGCAAAGACTTAGAACAATATAGTGCTGAATTGTTGAGATATAGTTTAAGCATCATTTTCACCATTTGAATTCGGCTAAACACAGCGTCGTGACGTCACTGGGCTGGGGCGTATACTTGCTAGCACGACTTCCCTCCCCCACTATATAAGGACAAAGTGATGTCGTTTCGTTTGGCTATGCTGCTCAGTTGTGAGTTAGCTGTGCTTAGCGTCCATAACAAGACCCATTTAACACTCCAGCATGCAGTTAGCAAGACAACGATGGCCACACCCCGAAAATGCGTCTTCGCTGGATGCCTCCATTTACAGAACAGCTCGGTGATGTCATTTGAGCACCCAAAAAATTAGGAAATAAAAAATCGATTGATTGACATTTTGAAGACACACGCGGATGGCGAGCTGAAGATCAACAACACCGGCCGACTCTGCCGTGCGCATTTTACAACGGATAGTTTTGTAAACTTTCACCAGAGACAACCTGGTTTCCTAGTGAATGGAGCAGTGCCGACTGTCTGACTACCTGGGCTTCCTCCTACCGTCCCGCTGTCGTCAGGTGCCGTGTTCGGCTGTGAGATTACGTCACCAACAACGAGGGTAAATTGACTTGTGTGCAAATGTTTATGATTATAGTCCACAATAACCGTTCAATCTGGGAGTTGAGCCTCCTAATGTGATTTTACATCGTATAATCTATCACCCGCTCAGTATGTTTGATTCCTTTTGGTGCATCCATTCAATACGCCCACAGCGCATGAGAGCTGAGAGGTGCCCCTTATAATTAAAGTTTTAAAACCTGATTTTATACAGTATACTTAGCGATTTTTTTATTTTATTTTATTCCTTCAAATTTGGCAGGCTTGTTAACATTATTCTTGTCTGTGGTGTGTCGAACTTAAATGACATTTCTTTGGGCCTGTTTAGTGCCACTTTAATGTTTGAGCATGGTTGGCCTTTTTGTTGGAAGTTCCTCCTGAGCACTGTCCCCCCCGCCCACCCCAACTCCATAAATTGTTCCGCCGCCTCTGTAATCTAGTAGTCTTTGTGTCCAGCAGGGTTTATAAAAAGTCTATTGTATTTCTGTGGGTCCACGTGCATACCTGTCATCTCTGTCCCACTTTTTGCTTCACTTCTGACCGACTTTCATCCATTTCCCAAGCAAACATGAATGAAGGTATATGTGTGACAGCATTGCTCTCTGCCGGCGGAAAGGAGACAAATGCATTTGTTTATGAGTTGAATTGTGGTTCGACAGCAGAGGGCGCTAGTGGCATTTTTTTTAAGCTTGGCAATTGTATGCAGGAGAGGGTTTGAATGTCATGATTATGTTGACATTTTGACCAGTGCACTCGCAGGCCACATGCATGAAGATGTTTCTTTCTTTGCAAGGGGAATTTGCTACACAGCTTAATGTTTCTAGACTGGTGCATTAGTCACACTCATGTGACATATTTGTACACTGTTACTGCGGTTCACATATTTTATAACAAATCCGTTATCCTGTAACTCCAAATAGAGAGGCAGGATGATGCCGATGGGAAGCTGCTTCCTCTCGAAAAGTGAATTTAATGGAGCTGCTTCAGCCTCTTATTAACATGTGGAGTGCGACTGCAAGAGCTGTCATCAAGTATTACATCTTGACACCATTTAAATAGACGCCTCTGGACTTCATTCGAAGTGGGTGCACTTAAGAGAAGTCTCACATTACTTTGAAAGGCAGCAGTCTGTATGAGAGTGTGAGATTAAACTTTTCTTCTGGATGCGATACAGAAAAACCCCCAAAGCCGTACACTCCGTCCCATGATGTTGGTTGTCTTCCAAGTTGTCATTTATAATTTCGAAACAATTTTCTCATAGCAAATAATAAAGTGAATTAATTCATTCCAGGACCAGTTAGTCAGAAGAAGGGTACTACAAATTCCAATGCATCAATGTCATACTGTATATCATACTGTATGTACTGTATAAGTCTCCCAATGACTCAAATGAATGCCTGTCAGATATCAAATCACATTGGGTGGAATTGATGACACAGAGGGTAATTTTCATTTTTAAAATATTTATGAATAAAGAAAAAAATGGGCTGCTTCAAAAAGGGCACTTCATTCATCCAGGGCAAAAGGGCAGGTGCTTGAGCACTACTTGGGCTGTATGTGTGCATGTGTCTGTCGCCAGGGCGCATACAGACAAATAACTATTCCCACTTACCATCAATGGGCAATTTAGTCTTCAATAAACCGACCATGTTTATGGAATGAATCCATATGCAAGAGTGCCTGAGACAAGTTTCGAACCAAGAACCTCTTGACTGTGAGGCAGATGTGCTAACCACTCCTCCCTATGCTGTCCGCATGCAATACATCACATTATTTACAAATTAGCATCCCATATAATTCATATGAAATACTATATGTAGCACATTCTTTAGTTTTCCCTCTGCAAACATCGTTTTAAGGTGCTGCCATTTCTTTTTATGTATCTCACACATGCACACATAATCAAATGTACATTTTCAAGTTTATATTGAGGTCTTTCCCATACATCAAAATGTAGATGTTAATGTAGGAACGACAAGTGATCCTTCAGCACTTTGTACAAGAAGCTCTACCATCCGAGCCCTGAAAATGGACCCTCCCTCAAAGAAACTTATTTTATTCCTGAATCCAGTTCGTCTGCCAAACATAATGGAATGTGTACATTTAATTGTGTCATGCAGTGCCATTGCGTATTAGTGTCTGCATTCATTCTGTGTTCCCTGGTTTTATGTATACTTTTAGGTGAATTTGTCTTTGAGAGCAGAATCTTCCCGTCATGGTTGCAGACCCTCAGTGGTTTAAAAAACAATCTGGCCTCACAAACATAAAACTGGTCACTCCTGTAAACTACAACCACAATAATAAAGTATTGTTGTATTAAACCTTCTGTAAGAGTGTCAATCAAAAATGTGCTTTATCTTTGTGAAGGCAGATTTGGATACAGTGCTCATATTAGCTCACACGATGTGCAGATTTTCAAATGAAGTCGCTGCAGAGTCCACTGTATGTTGTGAACAAGTGAGAAATCAATACTTGGTGTCGGTGGGTTGCCCTGGAGTTCTGCAATTTAAATAAGAGAGTAAGAAGTGTTTTTTGGCAACTGTTACCACAGCTCACCTTCCAACCTCCACAAGGGAGCCAGCTAAAGACATTAATCCAATAAACTGCTTTTGGTTGCTATATCTTGACAGCCACTTGCTTCCACAGGTGAGCTTTGTCTGCTCTGAGGATGCATGCGAAAGTTAATTTGACTTGACCTCTGTGGTACTTGAAACAAGCAGTTATAGGAGTCCATGTGTTGAATCACCCCTCCCGCCCCATCTACCCGCTATATTATTCCCCGCAAGATGAGACACAGCAGAGACCTGTTTCTTCCGCTATGTTTACATTATACCGTTATTGCCTTGCAAAGCTGACAGCACATATTAGACAGTGATGAAGAGACAAAAATCATGATTTTTTTTTGAAGGAAGCAATCTCCAGTTTGCTGTCACATTAATATTAATCACTATACTATTAATATTCATAGTCATCCATCCATTGGGGCCAGGAATCGAACCCCAGTCCTCAGAACTGTGAGGCAGACGCTCTAACTAGTCGTCCACCGTGCCGCGCTGCATAAACATTAAAGCTGAAGTCAGTAAAAATAGGTGTTATATACCAAAAATTTTATTTACTATTAGGCACATTGTTCCATATTAATCTGTTTTATGTATAGTATTACAAACTCAATATGTCAATCAAATAGATATAATTTCTGTACAACCTTAGTCAGATTGTTGTATGGTCAGCGATTCCCATGACGTTCTTCTTGGATTTTCATACCCTTGTATTGGTTTAAAGAAAATTATAACAATCCTGTGTAATGCCGGGTGACAAAAGAGTCACTGCGAGTCGCATGTGTTTTCCCGTGTGACAGTTGAAAGCAGGCGTGCCAAACTTGTTTTCATCACGGGCCACATCGTAGTTATGGTTGCTCTTAGACCGCCACTTATACTGTAACTGTGAATCCATCCATCCATTCATTTTGTACAGTGCTCATGCTCACCAGGGTCATGGGTGAGCTGGAGGCTATCCCATCAAACATTTGGCAAAAGGCGGGGTTGCCAGCCAAACGCTGACTGAGAAACCATATAAATGTATAATCACTTGACGGTACACCATAAAGCACAGTTGAGTATTTACCTTGGTTTTAAGATCACGGTTTCGTTCACATTTGGTAAAGTAAGGGAATATAATGTAAAACATAAAACTGATGAGCTTTTAGAACATATTTAGTGGTGTTTTAATGAAAAAGAAGCCCGCGACCCTAGTGAGGAGAAGCGGCTCAGAAAATGGATGGATGGATAATGAAAAAGAAAACTGCTAGCAGTAAACAAAATCATGAAGACACAAAAAAATTCAAAAATTGTACATTTGATGAACAGCTTTAATATTTCCTTTTTCAGAAAGTGCAACAACATTAGTTTGTTTTCTTTTTAGGAAATTAATGATGCAGACAAGTGCAACAGTGAATGTTCTGTGCTAAAGTTGTTAAGGTAAGTTGTGAATCATGATCCCCGTCAAATAACTACATAACTGCCACAGCTTTTTATGATTGTGTTTTTTTATTTTTTAACTACAGTCAAGAAGCAATAGTGGCAAACTTTCACAGGCCACATAAAATAACATGGGGGGGGGGGGGGGGGGCAGATCTGGCCTACTGGCCTTGAGTTTGATACCTGCGATCTAAAGTGTACAACTGTAAATTATGAAAATATGAAATATGGTGATAATTCAACTCTTACAGTCAACTATAGTAAAAAAAATACTGTACTATACTATTAAGCACAGGTGCATGGATATTTCGTCACTCTTACTACCAGTCTTCTGTCAAATCAAGCACGCTGTTCATGTATGCTTAATCAATAAAAATCGATTTTTAAGGCCACCTAATTTTCTTCCTGCCCATCCAGTCAGTCAAATATTACAGTAAAGAGCACATTTGTAATAGTGAAATGTGAGTACAGGTCCAATCATCAGAGTCAGATTATGGATAAATGTGTACCCTTCAAGTACACTAATAGTTTATATGAATGAGCTGCTGCAAGTCACAAGTGATGAAGTACTGTACATGAAACCATGTTTTATATCATATTGATATGCTACTAAAGAGAAATCCAGCTTTGGAGCCTTGGGCTAAAAAAACAAGGAAATAAAAACAATGGCATTTATCGCAGTTGGCTTCCCATTGAATTTGAAGGCAGACTCAAGCGGTCTTACAAGGCAATAGACTGGAGGTCAAACCAATGTGCTTTGTTTGAGCAACCAATAGAATAAACATGATTGTGCAATCAACACAACATAATGACATTTTTTTCAAGCAACACACACGTGCACTCACACGCACTTCCTCTATTTCTGTTTGAATTTGTTCTAAGATGGTCGCCTTCACTCAGCAGGTTTTGTGTGTTACTGACAGAGAGCAATGTTGTTCAGTGGCAATAGCTAGTTTATTAATCGTTTACTTTAAACACGGAAAAGCTTTCTAGCAGAGTCTGTCGTTTTATTTTTGGGCATTATTTCAAAATCCTTTCTGTGAAAAGGGTAATCTGAGAACAAAGCTAGTGGTGCAAGTTTGGACAGTAATGTATGTCAGGAAGTGTAAATGATTTGAACATTTTAACATATTTTTGCCCTTGCTTGACTATACACTCGCCTCTATTCACACACGTGTGTCTATGCGAGTGAGCGTGTTGTCATGTGACATCCCAGAGCAGTTTGATCCTCCTTCCGTGCTCACACATAATAGTCTACGAGTCTCTGTCTGGGATCCTCCAATCTCATCCATCCCTTTCTTGCACCCCGCTCTTCTACTAATGGAGGAAGCTGACAGCAGTCTCTCCCAAACACAGATGGCCCTCTTCTTCCTGGGGTGGAAGTCGCACACGCTCATGGGATGCCTCACTGTGACCACACAGCAATAGGATTTCAACTGAGACCAAAAGCACCAAACACCCTACGCGCTCCTGTATGTTAGTTCCCGGTCCGTTCCAACCACGAGGGAGCTGGACGTGACTGGTGAGGGACGTCAACGTTGGTCTGGACACAAAGTCTTTTTAGAGCTCCCTGTCCTAGTTAGACAGGGTTAGGGGATTGGTGCTCGAGTGAATTATTCAGTGGAGCTTCCTTCAGGCGTGCTCACACTCAGCGGCTTTCACACACCAGTGCAGAGTCACTTCAGATACGCACACGTGCACTAAGTAGTTAATTTAAGGTGGCTTCAATAACACTAATATTGGTGCATGTTGATGACGTCATTATGTACAGGTACAGTTAAGCTAATGCTCTTTTTGTACTGTGGATAAGTGATATTCCTGCCACTTGGCAGCGGCTGAAAGTAACTAAAAAGTTACTTGTTATTTACTTGAGTTACTTTTGAAATCTCGTAATCAGTAACGTTACTAAGTTGCTTTTAAGATCAAGTAATCAGTCAAGTAGGCATTTGTTTTGATACAGTGTGTTTGCATCATGTGCATACAGTATTCTGTGTACAAGAAAAATGGACACTCGAATTTTGCAGTAGGCTATTGCACACTCGTCCCCGGGGGGCGGGGGGTTTGGGCGAATTGCAGCAAATGGTACGTGAGGAGAGACCTGCACCGGGCGAACGGACTCATTTGGGGAGGGAGGGCTCGAAGGAGGATGGGGGGGGGGGGTCCTACTGGGAGGAGGACGGAGTGATCGCTACAGCAGGATTGTGGGGGGGACGGGGGGATGGGGGGGGGGGGGGGGGGGGGGGGGGGGAGTTAGATGGAAGGAGCAAGGACACCAGCTCCTGGTACGGCAAGTGTCCCGTCAAGAGGTCCGGTCTGGGGCTAAAATCCGCTTCAGGGATGTAGTCGAAGCGCTTCCGGAGCTCATCCCACCCGAGCTCGGCATCATGAAGAAACACTCGGCCAGGGTCGCCCCGCTGTCCGCCTGCAACAGTCCGGTGCTCACCCTCACCAAAGTGGAAGGTAGGCACTGGGCAGGGCGCATAAATGGACGTTGACGCTGCATGGGGCGGACAGCCAGCCACGAGCGCCACATAGCCGAAGACGTTTCTTGATGCATTTTCTCTTAACCTTTTTTTTTTTTTAAAGAAAACTTTTACGATTCGAATGTATTGACTATAGTACAGCTAAAAGACGACTTCGATCTATTGTGACATTTAGACTGATGTCGACAAGTTTAATCACTCATGGTCAAAAAATAAATAAAAAATAAATAAAAAATAGGCACACATCCAAATCAAATACAAGACTGAGTTGCACTTTCACATTTCAGAAAGAATAACAATTAGTTAAGACAATTTGTAATTGTAACTACATGTACTGACAACCGCAATACTGATTGACAACTGCTGTAATTATAGATAGAAAAATATTCATACTAGAATACCATGAGGTGGAATTCTGTTTGCATTGTATCAACAGAGAAACCAATTCACACATTTGGACAAATCGATGCCTATGGCACAACATGGAGCAAGTTGCTTGCGGGTTCAGCACTTTGCTCAAGGGCATGACAGTCTTTGTACAGGCAAAATTATTGATAGCGTTTTTGTCTTGCGTCTCATTCCATTGTGCACATTGCCACTATTAGCCACACATGCACCTCTGCTCAATGGGCTGCTCCAGATGTGAGGTTGTTATTGCAGCAGGGATTCCCTCCCCAGTCTGCAGCCTGCATCCTGGCGCTGAAGCCAGAACACAAACAAATGTTGTGCACTCTTCAGAATTGTTCATAGTTGAGTTCGGTCTCTCTCCGCCAGCTATGTTGTACCCACAGAAGACCAGTTTGAACATTTATATTAGTAAGGGCAACAACACATGTCTCTCTTGTGGCGTGTTGTTGCTGTGCTGCATCCATCACCAGCAACATCTAACATCTCCCCAAGCTTCAGTTATGTTCAGTTGCCTACCTGGCATCCTAACTCAGACTTTACTGCTGTAAAAAGGTGAAATGTTATTAGTGTATTTGTCAGCTTCAGCACAGAGGGAATGTCCCGGTGTTGTTACATTACCGGGAGTGCTGCAATGAACATGTATCCAAAATAGAATTGGCAGCTGATTTGACAGAACATCTAAAAGCGAGTGCATGTAAAATACTCTCAAGCTAATTCACATCTCCAAGAAAAAAAAAAAAATGAAGGCAATGATTTGTGTGTTGTGTGTTTATAGTTGCTATTAGATAAGCACTGTGCTATCTCCAGTTAAAGCTGCTTGTGTGTGCATTGACAGTAGGTTAGATGAATAAACATGCTGAACTTGTGACACGGTTTATTAATAGGAATAAAATGCAGTTTTTTTCCCAAGAGAATTCACTAAAACTTGAGTTGTTTACATCATTTCAACTCTTACAGGAGTCCTAACAGGCCCTACTACAGCTTGCTGACTTCTTTAGAAGCTTACTGACTTGTTTGGGCTCCTGTTGTTGCACCATCTGTAGTCATGTGAAAATATATCTGAATAAAAATTTCATCAATAATGCATCAACCAGCTGTTAGAATATGAGTACTGGTGTTAAGTCAGTGTCAAATAAACTTTTGAATATATTGCAGTTGTTTCACAAAGACTTTCTGGCTACCCACCCTAGATGGGCAAGATAAGTATACTTATTTATTCTTTATTCCAAAGAATGTTGTATAGGTTGTTGTTAAGTGAACGGAGTTGGGTTCCCCAGGATGCTGTATTCAGTGTCGATTGTCGTTTTAGCTAGTCGGTGGCACTCACACCATACTGACATTGGTTCATTACTGCAGCATAGCGATTAAGTGGTTAGCGCGTCTGCCTCACTGTCCTGAGGTTTGGGGTTCGAATCTCTGAATTTCCAAAGCTCTGGCCTTCCTGTACGGAGTTTACAGTAAGTGTTCTCCCTATGTTTACATGGGGTTTCTGCAGGTATTCCAGCTTCCGTCCACATTCCCAAAACATGCACGTTATGTTCTTTGACTATTCTAAATTGTCCGAATGTGAGTGAGAATGAGGTCTGTGATTGGCTGGTGACCAGTCCAAGATGGATAGGTTACGGCTCATCCGCGAACCTAATGAGGGCAAGCAAGGGCGTGCTTTGCTTCTGCTACATATGATTCGTTACTGCAAGTTCTTTGACAATGCAACCGTACTTATTCTGCTGCCTTAAAGGGCTGCCATTAATGTCAAAAAAGAAAAAGTGGAAAGTTCGTAAAGGTTCAAGTTGGTTCGCTGCGAATAATGCAACAACGTTATACAGACTATTGTTAACCGAATGGAATTTGGTTTCCCACACTGACATAATCTGTGGTGAGTCTTTTTAGCTGTGGATTACTTTATGTTGGCATGATTCAATATGGCTGTAACTTTACTGCTATGGTTAGTTACCAGGAGCTATTTGGGATTGTTATGCTTTGTTACTGCTATTGTTTTGTTTTTTGACACTGAATGTCACGACATATAGCAACCGGCAGAGAGGGGCAATTATTCTACTGCCTAAACAGGCTGCCATCGATATCAAAACAGAACGTGAACAAGAAAAAGACGGTCAAGTTTTGAGCTCGACCATTTGGTTCTGGTTAGTTTGTGTCAAACACTGCACTTGACGTAAATGCACAGTCAATGTTGAGTGTTGTTAGACTGCATTCACATGTTGAGTTGCTTGTATTTCTCTACCAGAATCAGAAGAATCTGAATCTGAATATCTACTCTATTTTGTTTACAGTTGGCTTGTGGATTTTAATGTGAAGATGTTGAGCTTGGAGCCTCAGGATTTATATTAGGTGTTTTTTCTTGCAGTTTCAACAAGGTATTGAACTTAGATTGTTGGCAAAAACCTTTGAATGAAAATTACACTATTGAAAGAAATTATTATTATTATTTTTTTTTTAGTATTTTCCAACTACCCATCCATTTTCTTTAACGCTTGTCCTAGGTGAGCTGGAGCCTATTCCAGCTGACTTTGGGCGAGACTGGACAGCTAATTGTAGGGCACATATTGACAAACATCCATTTCCACACACATTTACACCTATGGACAATTTTCTTTGGTGTAATATTGATATTATCCATCCATCCATCCATTTTCTGAACCGCTTCTCCTCACTAGGGTCGCTGGCGTGCTGCAGCCTATCCCAGCTATCATCGGGCAGGAGGCGGGGTACACCCTGAACTGGTTGCCAGCCAATCGCAGGACACACATAAACAAACAACCATTCGCACTCACATTCACACCTAGGGGCAATTTAGAGACTTCAATTAACCTACCATGCATGTTTTTGGGATGTGGGAGGAAACCGGAGTGCCCGGAGAAAACCCACGCAGGCACGGGGAGAACATGCAAACTCCACACAGGCGGGATCGGGGATCGAACCCTGTCCCTCAGAACTGTGAGGCTGACGCTCTAACCAGTCGACCATCGTGCCGCCTATTGGTATTATATATGACGATATTTACTAGACACTTGATCATCAGTTGAGGAAATGCCCTAAAATAACGCTGCTTGATTATACAAAAAAAATTACAAAGATTAGTGCAGGAATCATTCCTGGGGCCTGCCTGAGACAGCAAGATTATTAACGGTAGCAGTCGTTCAAATTTGGTAAACAGTGAAGGATTTTTAAGTGTGTGTTTGACGGGGCACTGTAAATTGTGTCAGTGAGGAAGTGCAGGCTGCACACGACTTAGGATGCGAGCGGTCGGCAGCCGCTTTAAAAAGGGAATCACACGGGAGCAAGAGATTCCGCTTCTTACGTAACAACGACAATCTCAGAACGTTTGTTTCTGCACTGCAACAGTGGTTCTATTTCTGTGCTTGCAAATGTGTGTGCTATTGAAATATGCAGACTTACATAAAATCAGTGATAATACCTGCTTGATGCAGCTTGTGCTTAGTGACCCCAAATTCAAGAGGACCCCAGTTGTGCAAGGCACCAAAAACTGACTACTGTGATACTTTTGCCCTCCACATGTAGACCAGCCAATAACTACATGAACAGTGACTGAAAATCCAGCAAATGTACATATAAAGTGTATTGTAGTTCTGCCCTTTGATTCAGTTCATCCAGTGGTTATAATTTTTTTTTTCATTTGCTTTGCTTTACTATTATAAAATGCACGTGGGTTTAAATGAAAGTTGCAACACAGGTCAAAGTTATTGTTGACTGCTATGATCTGTTACTGGAAGTTTTTTTGTTTGTTTGTTTTAGCATTGCTATGGTCCCATACTCATATGCTTTTATTACTGCTATAGTTTGTTACTTGGAATTCAATTTGTAGGCATGTTTGATTCACTCATATTTTCTGGAATCTTTACGCTTACTGTGTGCTTTTGTGAGAAATACAACCAGGCAAAGCTTAGCTATTGATTTCCTCTTAAAAGTCTCTCTAGTGATTGTGTCTTTGGGGAATAGCAGCGTTCCTCCTATGTCAGTAGAAGTTCACTCAAGGCCCTGTCTTGAAAACCCATTTTATGCTTCATAACTGAACAGAGAGATTACGTGTGCCTCAGGAGTGCGGTCTTAATTCACCGCATCAAACCTTCCCACAGGGCTCCATTTGTCTTGACCACATGATATCCATTAAATGATGTCCGAGCTGATGTTGCATACAGTAGCATCGACTCTTTGGTGAGAATTTGATTTCCAGTAAGTCATCTGCTTTTCTTACTAACATTATTCAATTTACTAGACGATCTCATACTCAAGTTGATCCTTACACGTTACAGAAGGGCAGCGCTATTATTTTTATAAATAGGCCAATAAATGGCCATTTGTTAGCATAATGAACGATTGTATTGGACAGTTGAATTGTTTTAATATTGTTATTTTATTCGAATTTATTTAAGGCTGAATGCCAGTGTTTTATTACTGCATAGCCAAATGTCCGCATCGATCAAGATTTTTCATTGTTATTTTTCTTTTGATGCATGTACACATTAAACTTTGTGGGCAGATAGTGCACCAATGTGATCCATCTATTAATCTCAGTCTCACTGTGATGTGAGTCTTCTTGTAGGAAATTAATCCACATAGTGTGACATAAAATATTGCAGAAAAACATCATCTGTAACACTCCATGGGAGAAAAAAACTACCATAAAGGCTAAAATCTAAATCCCAAACTCGCAGTTAGAGATGTGAACGCTTTAGTGAGGGTGCAGGAAGGCTGTTTATCCTCTTCAAATTTACAGCGTGACAGACGGAGCAGTTCTGCTGTCCTACGACAATTATACAAAACACGGTATTGAAAAAAAACATAAAAGCATTTAGTAATTGGTACCCGCCTAATAATTTGAGACGCTTAAACAAAGAAAAGATCTCAGATTAGTCTACAGGAGTATCATTAACACAATTAAGTGCCATATGTCTTCTTGAACAAAACATCAGATGTTGCCAATGAACAATAAAGCTTGGCAGTCTTGGTTAGGAGGTAGTACGCAGTTTGCTCATGCACAAATTTGCCAGCCTTTGGAGCCTCACTTCATTTACTAAAAGCATCCATGTTATACTATGGGTATATTGCAGCAACAATGAATTTCACAGTTTTTTAAATTTCAAAATGGCCACACTCCACCTTGCACTCGCAGTGCTTATTTTCCATGGGCAGCAAATTAGTTGACTTAATGAAATATCTAAAAAAAAAAAAAAAAAAACTAAATTGCAGCTATTTCACTAGAGGATTACAAACATTAAGTTGATACTGTGGCGCTGAACATGTGGCTGGGGGAAGGTACAGAAGCATCCAGCCCTACTAAACCAATTTTTTTAAAGAAATGTTGTCCTTCCCTCTACCCATTTAGAGTTCTTGTCAATTTAAATGGAGAGAGTGATGCTACAAACAAATATGATTTGACTTGTAAATCACGCAGCCTTTGTCTTGCACACACTGCCAAACATGAATAAAGAGAAACAGTGGCCTTAAAGTGAAAATAAATAAATAAATAAAAAATAGTGGCAAGGTAGACCCATGGGGAGCTACAAGTTCACAGATTCGCGTATACAAATATTTGAGGGGCAACACATGCCACTTTGTAGACAGACAAATTCTTAATGATCAATTATCAATAGTCAATTAATTATGCACATCCTTACTCCAATTTGTAAACACAAAGTACTTAATAAATACATGTAACTTCTGTGCAGATTCCAGATTAATGTCCTTGTGATTTAGTGTCTTTCCACGGTCAGTGACCTTTTATTGTGGTTGCCTTTCCATTACTGGGTTGCCATTCCTTTAAACCGTGAGAGAAACCTTGTTTCTGTTTCAGTTAAAGTCATCAGAGGGCTATAGTAAGATTTGCAAAAAAAAAAAGATTTAATGATAACACAAATGTTTATCATAATAGATTATGGTGGGCATTTGTGTATTAAATGTTTAGAGGGCTTCCTGTGAGGTGTTGCCAGCTGTATACTACTATAGTTAGCAATGAGTTATTCGTGCCCAAAAAAAAAACGTTTGGAATTGCCTATAGATGTCACAAACTGATCCCAAAGCACTATTTTTAGTTTAGCCAGGGCTTTGGTCTGTCTATTAGAAGCTCCTCCCCTCAGTTCAATGTAGTTCTTTGGCACCAAGATACCACAAGATGGCACTAAAGCTCTATATTTACATTAAACTGGGCTTTGGTGACATCTTGTGGCATCTTGAGCATTTGAGAAAGCCCAATAACACTGCAAATAGGTGAGTCTTCCAGCAAATAATAGAGGAAATCTAAATGTTACATCTTGAAGGAGTTAGTGTCTTTTGTCAGTTTGCAGCTAACCCAAAAGGACCAACTGTGCTGACCTGGATCATGTGTTGAAACAGCAGGTCTGGTCAGGGGAGTAACAAGTGATGAGGAAATAGTTTCATGGTCCTTCAAGGTCACAGACGTGATGTCAGGGAAGGCAGGGGCGGCAGAGTAAGTACGGCATCCAGGAAAGGAACTTGGAGGGACAGATGGTGGTAGACTTTGCACAAAGGATGGAAATGGCTGTAGTGAACACTTTTTTTCCAGAAGAGGCAGGAACATAGGGTGACCTACAAGAGCAGAGGTACTAGCACGCAGGTGGATTACATCTTGTGCAGACGATGTAACCTGAAGGAGGTTACTGACTGTAAGGTAGTGGTAGGGGAGAGTGTGGCTAGACAGCATAGGATGGTGGTGTGTAAGATGACTCTGGTGGTGGGGAGGAAGATTAAGAAGACAAAGGCAGAGCAGAGAACCATGTGGTGGAAGCTGAGAAAGGAAGAGTGTTGTGCGGCTTTTCGGGAAGAGGTAAGACAGGCTCTCGTGGAGAGGAGGAGCTTCCAGAAGACTGGACCACGACAGCCAAGGTGATCAGAGAGGCAGGCAGGAGAGTACTTGGTGTATCTTCTGGCAGGAAAGGAGAGAAGGAGACTTGGTGGTGGAACCTCACAGTACAGGAAATCATACAAGGAAAAAGGTTAGCTAAGAAGAAGTGGGACACTGAGAGGGCCGAGGAGAGGTGAAAAGAATACATTGAGATGCGATGTAGGGCAAAGGTAGAGGTGCCAAAGGCCAAACAAGAGGCATATGATGACATGTATGCCAGGTTGGACACTAAAGAAGGAGAAAAGGATCTATACAGGTTGGCCAGACAGAGGGACAGAGATGGGAAGAATGTACAGCAGGTTAGGATGATTAAGGATAGAGATGGAAATGTGTTGACTGGTCCCAGTAGTGTGCTAGATAGATGGAAAGAATACTTCCAGGAGTTGATGAATGAGGAAAATGAGAGAGAAGGAAGAGTAGAAGAGGCAAGTGTGGTGGACCAGGAAGTGGCAATGATTAGTAAGGGGGAAGTTAGAAAGGCATTAAAGAGGATGAAAAATGGAAAGGCAGTTGGCCCTGATGACATACCTGTGGAGGTATGGAAGCATCTAGGAGAGGTGGCTGTGGAGTTTTTGACCAGCTTGTTCAATAGAATTCTAGCGAGTGAGAAGATGCCTGAGGAATGGAGGAAAATTGTGCTGGTGCCCATTTTTAAGAACAAAGCAAAGCAAATTTATTTATATAGCGCATTTCATACACAAGGTAACTCAGTGTGCTTTACATGATTAAAAGCATTTAAAAACAAAGAAAAAACAGCTTATAAACATGTAAAACAAAGAGAGAAAAAATAAATAAAATAAAAATACAATTAAAACAGCTTACAGTGCAAGAAATATAATTTAAAAGTGGAAATGCTCTAAAAAGCATGGGACAAAAGAAGAGTTTTTAACCTGGACTTAAAAACATGCACACTTGGGGCTCACGTCACTTCTGTTGGCAACTTATTCCATTTGTGTGCAGCATAATAGCTAAATGCTGCTTCACCATGTTTGCTTTGGACTCTGTGATGTGCAGAGCTGTGGCAACTATAGAGGAATAAAGTTGATGAGCCACACGATGAAGTTATGGGAAAGAGTAGTGGAGGCTAGAATCAGGACAGAAGTGAGTATTTGCGAGCAACAGTATGGCTTCATGCCTAGAAAGAGTACCACAGATGCATTTTTTGCCTTGCCAGCATAACAGTGGTGAGGTGTGCTGTAGGTGTGACAGAGGAATTTAAGGTGGAGTTGGGACTGCATCAGGGATCAGCCCTGAGCCCCTTCCTGTTTGCAGTGGTGATGGATAGGCTGAGAGATGAGGTTAGACTGGAATCCCTGTGGACCATGATGTTTGCAGATGACATTGTGATCTGTAGTGAAACCAGGCATCAGGTGGACGAACAGTTAGAAAGATGGAGGCATACATTGGAAAGGAGAGGAATGAAGATTAGCCGAAGTAAGACAGAATATATGTGCATGAATGAGAGGGGTGGAGTGGGAAGAGTGAGGCTACAGGGAGAAGAGATAGCAAGGGTGGAGGACATTAAATACTTGGGGTCAACAGTCCAGAGCAATGGTGAGTGTGGTAAGGAAGTGAAGAAACGAGTCCAAGCAGGTTGGAACGGGTGGAGGAAGGTGTCAGGTGTGTTATGTGACAGAAGAGTCTCTGCTCGGATGCATGGCAAAGTTTATAAGACAGTAATGAGGCCAGCAATGATCCACGCACAGTGGCACTGAAGAGACAAAAGGAAGCAGAGCTGGAGGTGGTGGAAATGAAGATGTTGAGGTCCGCTCTAGAAGTGAGCAGGTTGGATAAAATTAGAAATGAGCTCATCAGAGGGACAGCCAACGTTCGATATTTTGGAGACAAAGTTAGAGAAAGCAGGCTTCGATGGTTTGGACCGGTCCAGAGGAGAGAGAGTGAGTATATTGGTAGAGGGGTGATGAGGACGGAGCCGACAGGCAAGAGAGCTCGAGGAAGACCAAAAAGAAGGTTGATGGATATAGTGAGGGAAGACATGAGGGCAGTTGGTGTTAGAGAGGAGGATGCAGGAGATAGGCTTACATGGAAAAGGATGACACGCCTAACGGGACAAGCCGAAAAGAAAAGAAGAAGAAGCATGGTTAACTTGAATAGCCTCTAGCTCAAAGCATAACTGTGGATGATTGACAGGAAAATAAACAGAGAAATTTTCCAAACTGACTGTGTTACTTAAACAGTCAATACCGACAAGCAACCACAAAGCTGAAGATGCGTTCTTATGTTACCTTATTCATTCCATTGCTATGAAATACCATAAGGGCGTGGCAAACACTTTCGACTTCCCTTGCCATTATCTGAGTAATTTTACATTACTTAACTTGGTAGACTAATGGTAAATGCTGCCTTTCGTGCCGGCGACACAGGTTAGATTGCCAGGCAGTGCCCTAATACCCAGAAACTGCTGGTTGCTTCAGGAAGGCTGTAAAGTAAAGACATTGTTTCATGGCAATTCATTTGACATTGTTTCCTATGGGACCAATTGTGAAGGTTCCAATGTAATTTTGTCACCTTATCTTGTCAGGGGACAAAACATACCAGAAACAGGTCTCAGTGTGATGCAGTGCTGTTCTACAACCAAAATAAAGATTAATTCAAAGCTCTGTGACAATAGCTTTTTTTTTAATTTTAATTTTTTTTGGTAAAGGGAGAATTTTTTTGACAGAGCTGTTGTATTCAATCTTATCACATTGGGCAGGTGCACATAATGAATTGCCCAAACATATCCTCATTCTTACCAAACAGAAGGTAGGGCAAAATGAAAAGTTCAAAGTTGTTGTCAAACTGAGGCGGTATCACACTCTTCCTATCACCGAAGAGTTCCACCAGACCAACAAATAAACAGACCAACCCCTTCCTGACCTCAGTGTCACATAGTTAGTTGTGGTCCACCAAAACTCTGCTGACACTTCTATTATTTCCCGTGCAACTGTATCCCTTTTTTCTAGAAGGTAACAAAGTTACAATAAAAATAGAGACAGGTGTCGGCGGGAAAGAGGAATTCTAAGTGGAAGCAGTCAGGTTGGGCTCTGCTTGCACCATTGTTGGACTTGCAGCTATAAGCAAGAGAGATCTGCACTGCAGTCACTGTCGTGTGGGTCAGAGAGATGCCTGGGAATTAGAAGCAGGAGAGTGTGAAGCTAAATGGGGAAAAAAAGGGGGCTGGAAACAGGCTAGTTGATGCAGATAAATCTACAGGACATGCTAATCAGACTGCTTCATCATAGCGGGATATTTACTGAATCTAACGATGCGCTATGAGATGCTGACAAATCATCAATTAATAATAATAATAAAAACAAATACATTTCTGTTAAAGTTCCAGATAAAGGTTAAAAACATGTTCCTTTGTCTTTCACCTTAACCTTTGAATTTCACTGGCCTTCATGCTTCGGTGTCGTCAGGGTGACAGGGTGAAGTCGTGCAGCTGTCAAAGTGGATTCAGGGCTCATCTAAACGATACCAAATACTCTTCTCGTGTTTCCTGCTATTTCCCAGAAGCCTGTTAACAACTTGTGTTTCACTTTAGAGGGCACAATAAACACAAACATGTCTGTTGAGCTAAGAAGGTCAAAGTCTGTCGAGAGGAAAATAATTAACTAATATGTCTGACTGTCAGACTGTACCAGCATTCTCAATGAAGAGCTCCTTTCCAAAACGAGATGAACATCCCCCCCCCCACCCAAAAAAAACCAAATCGATTTTGCCTTGCCATTTTATGGTAAACAAATACCTTTCTCCTTCTTATACATCTTTAGAATGAGCTAATGAATGGTTTTAAGATGATAAAATAAAGTTTTTTTTAAATTTCCAATTCTGCATCAACGTAATTTTTCTCAGAATAGACCAAAAGGATTAAATGTTTCGGAAAATAGCTCTTCCAACATTGTGCATCTAAAAAAAAGCAGCATTACTTGCAGTTTGTTTGTCATCAATTTACCAAAGTGCTGAAGATATGGAGCCTGCCAAATAGAGTAATATATACAACATGGACAACACAATGGATGTATTTTAAAAATTTGGACTTCAATTTGGATCATCAAGCGTTGGACATAAGATATGATTATTTTAAATCATATGTTGAGCTCCAAGGTTAGAATTGTAAACAGTTTTCTATTAAATAACCAAATATCACATATACAGTATTAGAATGACATTGCAAAGTTATCAGAACTGGACAACATTGGGACTGCACAACTACGACGCTTACATGCTCCAATTTCATGTTGTTGCATCACTTAGTGCCTTCAGTGTTTAACATTATGGTATACTGAATTTTTAATTGAGGAACATCGCTTTTGTTTAGGATTTAATAGTGGGGACTATAATGTATCTCCTTGTCATGGAGAAAATAATTGTGATTAAAAAAAAACCAACAATCTATTTCACTTATCTTGGATTGGTTATCTTTCTAAGTTAGTAGTAGTGTATTTAAAAAATAAAAAAAAAACTCTGCTCAACTAGGAATTTGAATAGGGTTATTTCATCACTCCAGGAAATTAATGCCTAAGAGTTTGAAGATCTATAATATATAAAATGTATAGATCAGATGAGAATTGTGACTTCGAGACTTAGAGAGACATAACGAGGTACATGTACCTAATAGACCTTTTACATCAAGTCATCTTGTGCCAAATAAATTCAAAATGAATAAGGTTTATGCTCAAATACTGTAAATTCATCAAGATGTGAGAATTTAGACGTATTAAAGATGTGACTAGCACTAGATAGATGTACTTCATTGACCTTGGCACACAGCTCATTTAGTGTTGAATTTAATTAAAAATGAATAGGGTTATTCTATTAGTATGAGAGAATGATCCTTAACAGTTTGATCAGTAGAACATCAGAGAACTGACTGTCAGAGAGGTGACTAGTGGCATTTATTGAATGACCTTCCCGTGTTAGATTATAGATGAAAGTATTAAAAATGAATGGGTTTTTTGTTTTGATGTCGAACAATGATCAGTGAAGGTAGGAAGAAGATACATTTCCATGTTAAATGATGTGAAATCCTGACACCATATTGGAGTATTTCACCATATTTCAGTATTTGGCGTGAAAGGCAGCATTTACCATTTGTCTCCCAAGTTAAGTAATGTAAAACTACTCAGATAATGGCAAGGGATGTCGAAAGTGTTTGCCGCGCAATACTACCACAACCTTTGATTCAAATGTGATAAGGTGAAGAACTTTCAATTCATCATAGTGCTGTTAAAGAAGTCGACACTCTGTCATGGTGGTTATGGCTCCTAATGTCATTAGCTCTCTCTTTCTCTCTCTCTCTCTCTCTCTCTCTCTCTGTCTTGCTCACACACACACTCATGGTTCACTCCTGCTAGTAGAGGTTGTTACGGCAACATTAGTCACTGTCAAGCCAATTGTAAAAGTGTAAAATAAGTATGTCCTCTTTAAATAATTGAGTTATTGCATCTGTGGGCTGACACATGAGTATACACTGATGTCTCGGCTGGGGCTTTAATCAGTGGTTGAATTGTACGAGCAAAGTTATGATATAATGACAGTCAGGAGTACATGCTTTGTGACAATACAAAAAAGGGGGCCTCCGCTGGATTGGAAGGATTAAACTGCAGCGTACAGGTCCACAGGATGCGCCGTGGAGGCCCGGGAAGGAAAAATAGTAGCCATCATAAACAAGACACGACCTTCAGAGTGACAGAAAGCTCTCGGAGCTCAGAATAGAGAAACTTAATTCGTCTCGAATCAGCTTTCATTGCTGCCAAATGCAGCCCAGAGGATTATTGTTCAGCATTGTCTCCCGCCCAAAAAGCACAATAGAATTTCATTCCATTGCATCACTTTGGTTCTTTTTCGCTACGGATAAACAGAGAGACACTCTTCTTCGGCGCATTCATTCAGCGCGGCAACACCGGGGAAGCCGTGGGCATTAGCATGGAAGGCGATAGAGAGTTAATCTGTGATGTGATGAGACCGCCTGGCAAGGTCACACGCAGGCCGACCACCAAGAACAAAGCGCTTCAGTGGCCGCGATGAATTCATTCACAGCACATCTTGCAGATGAGGTGATGACACATATCTCCATACGTACACCATAAAGTTAAACGGCACAGATGAAACAAGGCAGATTTGATTTACTTTTGCTGCTTTCCTCCCTGCTAGATGATAAACGTACTTATATGGTTAAATTAAGCTTGGAATTGATATACGTTGAATTTATTCAAACAGTCCTTAAGTATCTCGCTGAGGCTTTTTTAAAGTGTGCTCTGTATTCAAGTCAGCCGTGTCGAGTGCAGATTACTGTGCACAAGGCACATCATTACCTCCGGAAACCCCACTCGGGGAAGACTTCATTTTTAACTTGCAGCAGAGCTGCAGGAGATTTTTTTCTTCATTACTTATTATCTACAAAGTTGGTGTTGCTTTTGTATGTTGTAAGGTTTCTAAAGCAAGATCTAACTGTTGCATATATCTATATATTGTAGACTTTACACCGATTTTATCGGCCTGATCGGTATCGGCCGATAATTAGCATTTTATGCTGATCGGCTTTAATGTCATAATTCGCTGATCCGCTCAATGACGTCATTGATCGGCTCCACAAAAGACATTTACTCCGAGTCGCCATCATGCAGTATATTTGAATCCAAAAGCTAGTTTATTTGTAGCCTTGTCGCGTGTCTTTTGACGTAGTACTGTAAATATCTGACGGCCAATAAAGAACATGTCAGCGGTGTGGGACAGACAACACGTAATGCCCGGATCAGACTACAAGACAAATTTGCTCTTTCACGATGTCTGACTACTGCAATAAAATCTTGTATTCCGATACCACCAGATCCCGTTTTTTTACGATCATTGGGCTTTACCTTGTTAACTCAAATGCGACCGGATACACTCGTTACCGTGGTGATGACAACAAGAGTGGATCGCGCCGATGGTATTATAAGGACAAAATAGAGAAAAACGTGTGTTGGTGGTCACCGGTGCTCTGGACAGGAGAGGGCGTTCGTTTAAGGCTTGCTTGAGGTTTGTTCACATACTTTTAATACGATACGGCTCGCAAGCAGGCAACAAAAACGTTATGTAGTCTAGCAAGCTAGTGCTAGCGCTATCAGTTGTACGTAAACATGCCGCCGTTCTGTCGAATCATGCTCTAAAGTTTCAGTGTGGGTGAAGTAATTTAATTACAATGAGTTCGCACCCATTATTTCTGTCATGTTGTATTGTTTGTTTGACCTGACTGATTAGAATACACGATCTGACTACAGTAGTGATTTCCAACCTTTATGGAGCCAAGGAACATATTTTACACTTGAAAAAACTCACGGCACAAAAATGTCACAAAAAGTGGATACATTAATTACTGTATTTACTTCCTGCCATCTAATAGAAGACCATTCATTTGTTCTGTCTGTCACTATGCCTCACTGGAATCAATAGATGAACAAAGATGCATTAGTTATTGTAAATATATTTTTTGAGCAATTAAGTACACAAGTATATACAGTAAATGAACAGGTCATTTAAATACACATTGCTCCATCTTGTGATCGGATCGGTGATCGGTTATCATTTTTTAAAACTCGCTGATTGGTGAGCAGCCCCAAAAATCCTGATCGTGTAAAGCCTAATATATATATATATATATATATATATATATATATATATATATATATATATATACAGACATAAATCCTCAAAAGGTGTAATTAAATGAAATATTGAAGTTAATTGAAAATGGAGAAGGGTGCTTCACAGATATAATATTTTACTCCAATAACCTTGTCTCTCGTACAACATTTCATTTAAAATCAACAGGGTTTTATTTTAGATTCAAAACAATATTACCTGAAAGTTGGAAGAAGATTAGTTCGGACCTAAATAGCACGGACAGAAGTGTCGAATAATACTGTATGTCACTTCATGGGGGCCACAGTTAAGACTGCTTTCATGATTTTGTAACTGAATTACCAAATTAACAGAATAAATGTCCTTCATAAAAAGAGCATCAGGTTTAAGGTATAATTACTTCAACGTGTCTCAGGGACCCAAGTGAACTTGAGTGCTAAAAGATCAGCACAGAGCAAAATGTCGTAGCATGAACTTGAAACATTTGAAATAAAATTATGTAGGCTGTCATGATAAGAGATGTTGCTAAGTGGTTCTTTTTGTAATGCGATCCTAAAGAAAAAATCACACACGTCACAGTAGGATTGTACTAAGTGTATCAAAGTTGCCCTCTCCTGCCCTCTGTTTGGCTATACAGCCTGTCAGACTCGATCAGTACCGTTTGAACTCAGATGTCTGATCGATTACCAAGGCCAATTAAAGTGTGACAGCAGCTATTTTTATCCAGAATAGGGCAGGACATGTTGAACTGCAGTTACACACTCCGGAAAAAGAGCTGGATAACAGCCGCAACTGGGTATTAAAGTGGAGATTTCTTACTCAAATATGCATTATGCTAAGATATACAGTATTTTACTAAATAAAACCAAGTCTTGTAGCGTAAGAGTTCATTGATGAAGAACTAGTTCTTGCTTAATAAAGATGTAACTCTATGCGAATGTATTCTTAAAGGATTTAGAAATGGTTTACAAATTACTTCTTTTTTTTAAATGCTTTATAAATACTTATTAAATTGGAAAGCAAATAAGGGTTCCATTATCAATTATTTTTAACTCTCTATAAAGTCTTTCAAACAGGATTGTGAAATCACATGATGGTACAGACCAGCTACAATAAAACTACATTACCAAATATTGTCGCAGTTTATAGTTTTGCAAAAAAAAAAAAGAAAAACGAAAAATATCCAGAGACTAGATTTGCAGTGTTAACTTGAGTACCTGTCAATGACATTTTCAGGGGAAGAGCGGCCCAGGGAGCACGTGGCACACAGTGGCCCAGATGTTCAGTCGGTGGCGGGTGCGGCGGGTCCTGATTCGAACTCCACCAGGCGGAAGCTGCACTGCTGCATCCGGATAACGGCAGTGCAGGTGCGGAAGGCCCTGTGGGGTGTCGCCATGGTGATGTGTGTCTGCTCGTCGTGGGCAGGCTCCACCCAGCTGGCCAAGCTGACCTTTAAGCACTTTGACGCCCCTTTCATCCTCACTTGGTTCGCCACCACCTGGAACTGCCTCTTCTTCCCGCTCTACTACGTCGGCCACCTGTGCAAGAGTCCAGAAAGGCAAACGGCCAGACAGAGATTAAGGTGAGTGCACAAAACACAACATGACGTAATGGAAGCTCCATGTTGAAATGAAGGAAATCCACTCAATAAAAGCATGCACAATACATGAACAAACCTCTTAAGGTCAAATTTAATTGCGCCAGTGTAGCACAAGAAGACTGCTTGAACGTTTGTTAGACTAGTGATATCTCAGCTGATGGGTTGACACCCAAAAGCGGGTGGTGGACCCATAATGGGTGGGTCGCAGAGGGGTAGTAAAAAAGTTATAGCGTGTCCTCGACAGTGCCAACATACATTGTTTCGAGGTTATGAATAGCGTGCAATGAACTAGTTTGCGCAGTGGTGTAATAAGAACACATGGTCACTTGGCACAAGTGAATGCCGTACTTCCTGTTTTTCATTGGATTGTTTTATATTTATCAAGTGTTTTTCATAATGTAATGTCATGTAATGTTAGAGATATCCAAGAATTGGGCCTTTGTTGACTTTGACCAGATTGGGGAGGGGGAATGCTATTATAGGTATGCGTGCACCCCACCACAGAAGTATTAGCACACTCGGCCACTACAGCAACAGGAAGTCAACATGGCGGACGATAGGCAATGCTATGTGTCCGTTCATACAGACTATAGTACTGTATAGTAATGTGTTGAAGCCAGAGTTCTGAAGTTCTTCCACACCAAACCCATCCAAGCATGCCTTTACGGACCTTTCTTTGTGCACTGGGGCAAAATCATGTTGAAAGAGAAAAAGAGTCCATTGTTCTTTGTCCAACATCCCTGACATCGATGGTCTTCATAAACACTTTTTTACTGTGTTGCCTCATTGAAGTACTGATGTCTGATATTCCATTTTGTACTTACTTGCAAGCTGTTAGAATCTTTGGAGCTAATATCCCCATTGCTGAGGCAGCACAACCAAAGTATTTGACCTTCAGCTCCCTTCTTCACAACGCATCTGCTCCGTCCTTCTCCTGCCTCGCATGAGACAGCTCCCTCACCCAACCTAACTTGTGTTTCATTTTTGCCGTCTTCTCAGTTATCAAATTGTTTCTTGTTACTACTCTCCATTCCAATGAGTGTAGCTAACACTTTAATGGGGTGGTGCAGGGGGTTAGTTAGTTAGTTTGCTTACAGCAAGAAGGGCGGTGTTAGGATGCAGCTTTGAAACTCCCAACCTCGAGCCTTTCAGAGTGGAGTTTGCATGCTGACCATGGAGGACATGCAGCTGTTGTTCATTCATGTCGTGCTTCTTTTCCGTTTGACAAAAATACTGGGCTGGCAAGCATATTCCAGTATATATTGTCGTTGTTGGACTGGAGAGATAAGGAATGAAGGTCAGTCGCACTAAGATGTAGAGTATGTATGTGAATGAAAGGGAGGCCAGTGGAATGGTAAGGTTACAAGAAGAAGAGGTTGCCAAGGTCCAGGAGTTGAAGTACTTGGTATTAACTGTTCAGAGTAACAGGAAGTGTGGAAGAGAGGTGAGGAAGAGAGATGGAGTGCGTGGAGGGAAGTGTCAGGAGTGATCAGTGACAGCGAAAGGGAAAGGAAAGGATTAGAGGACAGCAGTGAGACCATTCATGTCGTATTGTTTGGCGATAGTAGCAATGACCAAAAGGCAGGAGACAGAGCTGGAGGTGACAGAGTTGAAAATGCTTCTTGGGACCGACAGGATCAAGAATGAGCTGATCAGAGGGACAGCACAGACTGGTTTGAGAGGTCAGATTGATTGGGACAGTGGATGTATGGGTCGGAGGAGGCTGGAAATGGAGGCAAAGAGGAAGGCCAATGAGGATTTTACTGGATGTGGTGAGGGAAGACCTGCAGAGTTAAAGTAGAAGATGCAGATGACAGGCAGACATGGATAAGGAGGATTTGTGGAGAAAAGGTTTAGAACTGATAAATATAAGAAAATGTTTGCTCCAGTTGCACAAAATCCTTGAAATTGCCACAAATTGCCGTCATGATGAGACCTATGCGAGGGGCCATATTTACTTCCATATTCATGACGCATGCATAATGTCACGACCTGTTTTGTGTGCATGTGTGTGACATCACAGACTCACCCCGTCCGTCCATAGTAGAAGTCGCATTTGTTTTTGTAACGTGAACAACTACATAAAAACTTCAGCCTTAACAAAAAAATCCTAATTGGACATCATGCCCTGCAGCGTGAATATAGCAAGAGCATGTAAAGTACAGAGCTCATCCCTCTGGACTATTTGTCGTTGATTGATGGAGAAATCAAGCACTCTTGCTCAAAAAGACCCCAAGATACAAGCAACATTTGGCAGAAGTGATGGATCTGCTTGACAACTGCTTCTAGGAAAGGAAGTTTTACTTCACACCTCTACTTCTTCCTTCCTTCCTCCTACCATCAGACAAAACAAACAAGGACGCGTGCACTCACACACTCAGACCCCTTTGTTGCCACAAAACAAGTTATCTTAAAACATCACGTGTCCTTCCTTCAAGGACATGCTTGTTTTATTGGCTGCACACCACCACACCTTCGCAGGAGCGTTACCCAAATGTGTTGTTCGACAATCAGAGCCAGGAAACCTCAAAAGCCTCCGCTCAGTCAGAAATGATAGTCAGCATTTTCCACAGCTCGCCAATTATCTACCTCCGCTGGGCTGCGGCAGAATGCATTAAATACTAAACACTAACTATAATAATAAGTAGCGGAAAAAACTCTCTAATAAAGTGGAAAAAATTGAGGTTGTTCTTTTAGAATTATATTATTAAATGTGTATTATAAACAGAAAAAGTTAAAGTGAAACTGTACACAGATTTTGTCTTTTTTAAAGAAGATTACTACAATGATAATGTATGTTGTTTTCTAATCTAGTCTCTTTAAATAGCTAAATTTAGTATGTAAATTAGTGAGGCTCAATGCACAAGATTTCTTTGTGATAAAATGGTATATTACTTTGTCAATATTGTTTTCATACAAATATGCATTGTTTTTATGTTAATTTACCATTTTTTCATTATTATTATTTTCAAAGCAATCTCCTGTCAATTTTCCCTCACAAAACAGTGTACAAGATAATACCAAAATCTAATCTCTACCATATTTTAGAATCAATTCACTCTTGTATTGTTTATTTTTGCAAATATTAAAAATAAATTCCCTCCCTCTGTCTTGTGTCCGCATAGGGAGTGTTGCCGCTTTTTTGGGGACGACGGGCTGACCCCCAAGGTGTTCTTTACGAAGGTGGCCCCCTTCGGACTGCTGTGGATCCTCACCAACTACTTGTACCTGCAGGCCCTCAGGAAGATCAACACAACTGACGTGTCGGCGCTCTTCTGTTGCAACAAGGCCTTCGTCTTCCTGCTCTCCTGGATTGTACTGCGAGACCGCTTCATGGGTGTCAGAGTGAGTTCACAGGTCATGTTTGGTGCAAATTTGGAGCGAGGAAAAACAAAAGTGTTTGATTTCAATGTTACAAGATCACCATAATCTTCAAATGCAGAATCTCATTTGAAAAATGAACAAGGTCAAACTCAAAGCAAATTGAAATTCAATATTCATTATTTTCCAAAGTCTCAGAGGATGAAAGAGCCACATGCGGCTCTGAAGTCCGCAAGATTGCCGACCCCTGCTGTAGTTGCACAGTCTATACATCAGCATGGCGCTCACAGGGACCAGGTAGCCCCCAAGGACCACATGAGTAGCCTGCGGGCATAGAAAATGTAAAAAGAAAAAATATATATATTAGGAAGACAGAAAGTGCGAAAAACAGTTTAATGCTATATCTCCTCTACATATATAGATATGCTTCTGTCTTCAGCAATTATCTTCAAACATGTATAATGTACAATATTTCGAAACAAATCTCTAAATTCTCTTTACAGTGTCTCAAATATCGACTGCCACATTATTATCAGAGCATGTCCTGCTGTGTGCACAAATGAACGCTTTCAAATGTTTGTCTTAGTTTTAGTCAACCAATGCAGCTCTGTCTGTATTTACTGTCACTCTCTGTTAATTGATCCAAAACACCTGAGTCAACACGTTGACACACACAGCAGGGAAATGTTGCAGTGTAACTGAAACGTGCTAGCATGCGTGTCTCTGTGCGTGCACGTGTTACGGAGGGAGCAAGGGAAGGATTTAGCTCAGTGAGCCAATGCATTTCCTTCCTGCACACGTCCTCTGCAGGACGGAGCCCCCTCCTCCTTTTTTCTGTTCCCTTCACACACCCACTCAAACATCTCTCCTTCTTCCCATTATGTGCGATGAAAGGCGTCCATAAGAAGGAATGCCAGATATAATCCTACTTCTCCTTCTCCCACCCACAGCCTCTCTGTACGTCTTTCTGTCTATCTTTGGTGGTACACATTGCAGAGTTCGGATGTCTGCAGCAATGCAGGGGATGCTGGACCAGTTTGTCATGAGCGTGCACAAGCAAACGTGCACGAGCAGAGAGACGCTACATCATCCCTCTGTGATGTTGTCGGCATGAGCAGATAGAGCTATTCTATGGGCTCGCTTGCGTTGTATTGTGAAATCCGACGTCTGGGATTACAGCTCTTGGATAGAATGATAGATGGTAAATTCAACACATTAATATTACATGATCACCTCACTTAATACATTATTTTTTTCTGAGAGAATTGAGGAAAATTATCCACATTACTTATGTATCAATATGTGAACAGCAATAATTAAATTAACAATGTAATTCTCAAAACAATATCAGCAGTAATACAGTATATTTAAGGGTTGAAAATATGTTGATTTTTGTTTTGTTTAAATAATCTGACACAATTGTGTGAAACCAGTTGACATAAAAATGCTAAATGATGCAATTTGTTTTTAATTACATTACCGTGGGTCAAACAGTTAATATACACTATATGTGCAGTGATAAATATAAATTAGTAGACCTTGGTGTGGACGATATTGTATGGAGTCATGCCCCTATCCCCCTTTGATCGCCCACAATATGCTGACAAACAAAATAAAGCACTGTATTAAAGTATGAGGTTGTTGACCTTGAAGTTAGCGGCAGCCCTCCATCTTGACTGACAAGCGGCCTGCAGTGCTGAGAGAACCATTTTGTCAAAGGTGGCACGCCTGCGACGGATGTTAAGAGAGTTTTGGCCCAGTACAAACACACAGGCCATTTATCTTCCTGACACCTCCTTAATGCAGAAGTAATCCACTAAACTGGAGCAATGCCTGCTTGCAATCTGTATAACAGTGAGGCCTGTACAAACGTACGATCTTGGATTTATCGTGCGCTACTTTGAGGTTGTTTGAGGATGGTGTGCTTCCTGCTTTGGCATGATGGCTTACAATGGAAATCAATGCAAGACAATCAAGTACTAGAACACCACAGGAGATTCATCTGCTGACTTTGAAATAAAGCTCATGCATCAATTAAGACCGCAACAAAGTGGAGGCCATCTGCAGCAGCGGTCAAAAAGTCACCACGCTGTGAACGCCATGTTGTTAATAGTCTTTATCTGTCTACAGATAGTGGCGGCCATCTTGGCCATAGCAGGCATCGTCATGATGACCTACGCCGATGGCTTCCACAGTCACTCGGTCATTGGCATCACTCTGGTCGTTACTTCAGCATCCATGTCTGCACTATACAAGGTAGAATTATTTTTTTTGCCATGGTTGGATTGAGCTTTAGTTCGGGAAACAGCTTGACTTCTACCGTATGTTAAACTTCCATTACTAATTCATCATTTGTAATTCACACTGAATAGCCATTTCATTAGGTAAACCAGAAAAATCTAATGAGATCCAATATGAGAGCTGTATCAGTTATCAAATAATGTTTTTATTTTTTTTTTTAACAAAGTGCTAAATAACACTGAACAATGTTTATTACTGTGATAGGAGTATGCAGTGATGTAGAAATGCACTCCATAATAATATGAAGCGGTATTGTGCATATTTTGCCCCTTTCATGTAGCTTAATAAGTTCAAAAAAACTGCTCACGAGGTCAATTTCCATCAAGAATTGTGTGTGGTTATAAAACAATGTAAGAATTTGCCGTATAAGTGCAAAAAAAAAATTAAAAAAAATTTGAAAAAAATATTTGGAGAGAAATTTAGCTGATTTGTTCTAAGTTTAATTGACATTTCTGCCAAATTATTATTATTATTCCCCCCCAAAAGTTTTAGTCCATTAATGAAGATATGTTTCCTAGAAAACTTACATTAATAAGTGCAAGCAACCCTTTCTGTAAAGGGATATTTTACACACAAACAATAAATACAAATATTACATTTTGGGGAAAGGGCCCATTTTTGAGACCACTCTACATCATAGAATATCCATCCATCCATTTTCAACACCGCTTATCCTGGTTAGGGTCGCGGGACGCTGGAGCCTATCCCAGCTGACTTCGGGCGAAAGGCGGACTACACCCTGAACTGGTCGCCAGTCAGTCGCAGGGCACATATAGACACGGACAACCATTCGCACTCACATTCACACCGTCACTGAACCCACGCTGCCTGCACCAAAGTCAGGCGAGTGTACCACTACACCATCAGTGACTACATCATAGAATAGGATAATTGAATAGAATAAGCCTTTATTGGTCTTGCAATAGAAATTCTTGAAGAAAGAATGTAAAATGTTTAAACTAGAGGTAGGGATTTGCAATAGAAACAAATAAACCCAAACCATTAAAAAAAGCATCCCACTAGTATGGGTAATTAAACCTCTAATACAGTATTATATATTTATTCATCTCTGAAAGTAATGAATATATTTGATTGTCTCAGTGCAGGTGTACCTAATGAATTGTATTCAATGAAGGTCATCCTCTATGCTGCTCCACAGGAGGTCACATTGTGTGCATTCATGAGTAACTCTCCTTCCTGCCAGGTTCTCTTCAAGATGGTCCTAGGCAGTGCCAAATTCGGGGAGGCGGCGCTCTTTCTAACTATTGTGGGAGGTGCCAACTTTGTTTTTATCAGCATTGTGCCCGTCGTCCTATATTTCACCCGTGTGGAGTACATTGAATCGCCAGGTGATATCCCCTGGGGGTACCTCTGTGGGGTTGGAGCCCTGCTTTTTGGTAAATATAATCACTGTGATCTTATCTATTATCATTCTTTGCCTATAAGTGCTGTTGCTCTCATTCTGCTTCTTGACACAGCTTTCAACATCCTGGTCAACTTTGGCATTGCCATAACATATCCAAATTTTATCTCCCTTGGCATCGTCTTAAGTGTTCCTGTCAACGCCAGTAAGTGTCTTTGTATAGGTCGAAGATGTTAGCATTTAAGTTACAGTGAGAGGACTCCATGAAACATTTTTTTGGCTTGAAAATGCACAGAGATCTATAGATATAATATAATAATTATTATGGGCGGTCATTTTTATTTAATGTGTGTCTGTCAGAGTTAAGGTGCTGCTGGAAAATTGTCCAGATCAAAAGTAGTTCTTAAGTTTTTGTATGATTTATCAGTAAGCTCTGGTGTTTTCTTTCAATTTTTTGAAATAATGACTATAATACCCAGTCCGAAATGTTTGCGGTAGCTCTAGGCCCACAGTTAGATTAGTATAACATTTTGACAGCACTTTCCATCATAAGGACTTCACAGTTTTCAAGTTAACAGAAATGTTTCCAAATTCCTCATTATTGTTTTTATCTTCCTCACCTTTCCCAGTGGTGGACTTCTACACTTGTGAGATCAGTTTCAACACAGTGCGCCTCATCGCCGTCTCCATCATTTGTCTGGGCTTCCTCATGCTGCTCCTTCCAGAGGACTGGGACCAGTGCATCATCCGGCTCAGCACCAAGCTGCGCAAACGTGACGAGCCGTCTGAGGGCGTCGCGGAGGCGGGGGCCTCCACAGGGCTCAACTGGAGGGGTCGAGCTAGGACCTCCATGTCCACATTTGCACGCTGACAGAGACCATGTCATCTGAGGCACAGTGGGCCGGACCTTTAATGGCCTCCATTGACGCTCCCTCCTTGGATGTGAACTTTTGTCCGTAACATTTGGACCAGGAAGAGATTGTCTGCCATCATCGAGTTGATGCATGGACTCAAATCAGATGCATCCCTCTTACTCAAGCTATAACCAGGTACTACAGATAAAGTTACAGTTACAGTTTTGACATTGGCTCACCACATCCTTCGTCTGGGAAGACTTGCCAGCTTTATTGAGGAGGAAGGTCAACACTGTGGACCTGGCTGGCTGTAAGACAAAACACATGCTTAACAATCCAAAGACGAATGTCTACAAATGCTGAATGCCTGCAAATTAATGAGAGGCCGCATGTGGCGTCCCTCAGGTGTCGTGACCGATTCCTTCCTCCTTTGCACTGTATATAACAGCTTGTAGTTCATTCACACCTGCCGACCTGATTCGCTCATGTACTGTGAACAGGCCCATGTGGATGTGAGGCTCAGTGTGAGCTCAACATGCTTTTACTGCACCTCTTTCCATCCTTAGCCTTTTTTGGACCACTCTGATTGGCCCCCTGTGTTCATGTGCTCTCCTGGGGCTACTGTAAGTTGCAACCACTCTCAAAGTGGAAGTGGTGACACCCGCCGCTCAAGCTGGCAGTTTAGTCAATGTAAAATGTGCAATGCATGATTAGGTTGGACTGTCATGAAGTGAGATGGCTTTCAGTTCAGCCAACTTTCTAAAGGTTGCTGTCAAACGTAGTTTAAGTATAACCTTTGGCTGAAAGAAATTAGATATTCACTGTGAACAAAACTCCACTGAGCCCCCCTTTGGATTTAGGTCATTTAACTCATGCACAATGAAGTCATTTAGAGCAAATTTACACTACATCTCATTTTTATATGCAATTGATGCATAGGTTTTCTACTATTCCACTCACTGGACACTTCATTAGGTATACAATGTACAATCTAATGAGATCCAATACAGGAGTTGTATCAAAAAGTGACACTGGCAAGAGGTATTCAAATTTAAAGTCAGTTTTCGTGGTTGTAGTTTACAGTGGTGTAAAACTATTTATTTATTTTTTTAAAGCATTTTGAAGCAGTATTTCTATTATCATCGAAACGCAGAATTGACGTATTACCTCTGATAGTGTCCAGGAGCAAGTTTATTTTTACTCAGTTGCAGAGTGCCAAGCATCTATGGTGCGTTATAATATTAAATACTAGTATACATTACAAATTTCAATTATTGCTAACAAATAATACCTATAACCATACTAATTACAATAATTGTACATGTACTATGTAAAAAAAAAAACATATAGCCCATAATAACCTCATATATTGCAATACATTGTTTGTTTTGATCACTTTTTCACATTAATTTGCACTAATGTAGAAATATTCAGCTCTTTAGCTGCACTTCATTTCAACTCCCATCACAAACTTCAGTTTTACAGATGCCATGCCTGCCCTGCAGGTTGTGTGTGTTGTAGTAAAGATGTCTACCGTTTCGTAGTGATATCAGTGATAGAAAAGTTACAGGAAATGTAGTTGCACTCCCTTTCCAAGAGGATTTTAGTTAAGGTGCGGTGTCTATTTATTCTTGTGGATGCATCTATTAGAGGGGAAGCGACAATTTGAGGATTTACAGTAAGTGGAGAGCTTTTGCATTGAATCTAATTCGATGGTGTGTGCCTCATGTTGCTGGTGAGTGTAGCTTGGAGAAACATGAACTTCTGTATCTTTTTGTTGTTGTTTACTGTATTTAATACATTTGAGGCAAGTTACCAGTGGAGATGTACCTTAGCCTCGAATGAAGAGTTGGAAACTGCCTTGTTGTGAATGTATAAACATCACTGCGTGCAATCTGCTTTTTACAGTGCCACCACAGACTTCTGCAGACAAGTACTCATCTGCACTTTTTTTCTTTGTATACAAATACATTTTTGACTCCACATACCACAACGTTCATGTTTTTTGACATCTGGCTGCTGTTGAGACAGAAAGCAGGGCAAGCCGACGATGACGTCACAGAGTTGTCAAGACTTCACTGCCTTTGTTTTCACAGCAGCGTACATGAGCACGATTTCCCATTGTCATTCTCAATGACAATAAAAACAAATATTGTATTCCTTTGGAATTATTGCTAGACATAAATGTAAACCTTTGTAAGGAATGATGATTTTATACACTGCGATGCAACATACTGTATGATTATCACATTTGAGAAAGGAAAATGGGCGGTGTGATTATTAAATGATGGGTTTATTTGATCTTCTGGTGGTGGGGGCAGGGTCTTCAAGTATATTCACATATACTTCATAAAAGATTACTTTTCAGTACATCCATTGTCTAGGTTTGTTTTATTCTTGCCAATGTGAAACTTTTTAAAATGTTTTTTGATTAAGCATTTTAGTGAGCTGTTTCATAGCAGAAATCTTCTCTTTCTACTATAAACTATAGGTGTAGTTTGATGTTGTAGAGAGCATCAGACCTAAATGTTATTTACACTTTATGAGCCTTTACACCAACAAGATGGAAATGGAAGAAAATATGGAGCTATAACAGCTATCACACTATTCTGAAAAGACTCTGTACAAGATTTAGGAATGTGTCTGCGGGAATTTGTGTATGTTCATCCAGAGGTTATGAATGTTGTACGTGAGACCAGCACATTCATGCTGGATCAGTTAACGGCCTTCTCAAAACGGCTCCTACGAAGTTGGAAGCAAGGAATTGTTCAAAATGTTTTAAGTAATTTGTCTAATTCAACCCCTGATAGATTAACTAATTGACTACGAGGTGTGTCCCAAAACTTTCGTCAATGGTGTTCATGTGATAAGTATGTGTTCCGTTGGGACATGCTCTACTTCCACTGTAATCTGGCCATAGACAAAAGTGGCCTTAGTTCCATTGTCAAAGCAGAAGATGGTAGTCTGCCGCCCTCTTGCGTCCTAAAGGGTACCTGCAGACAATCCACTCTCCTGCCACCACAGGGGGTCTTGCCAAGTGGTGCAGGATGGGGTGGCCTGGTTACATTAGTGTAACATGGTTACACGAGAAAGTAAAGAAAAAAATCCCATCAGGATGTGTGCTACCTGTCACCGAGCCTAGACACGTCACCATCAGCAGCGGCTGCAACCGTGTGGACACACCGTGCTCCGGATCACCCTTTCGGCTTGAGTTGCCAATCGCCCTCTGCAAAGAGCCCGGAACTGACCCACTGCCCTCCACGACGTCCATTCCCCGCACACTGCGCGGTCAATTACAAAAATATGTACCAAAGTATACTGAAGTTCACCTGGTTTGCAATTGGGCTGGCCTGTCACGTGATTACCGAGGGGAACCGCCTGAACGCAGGAGGACGAAGGACGGCTTGCATCTTCAACCATAGTTTTCTTGTTAGTTCAGCTAGTACACGTAAGATACAACCACACCTTTATTTACTCAAAACAGTTCAACTTCAAAATATGTAAAGTATATCATAAAATTGTTTAATAAACACACACAAAAAAAACCCAAAAGACACTGATTCAACCCAACTCATATTCATCCATCCATTGATTTTCTATACAGCTTATCCTCATTAGGGTCGTGAGCGAGCTGCATCCTGTCCCAGCTGACTTTAAGCGAGATGCGGGTTACACCCTGGGCTGCTTGGCTGTCAGTCACAGGGCACACATAGACAAACAACCACACTTATTCCTTATTCAAACCAGGGGCGAGTCTAAATCGAGTACTTTGGGTGGGCTAATCCTAATTTTGGAAAGTACCCTTCTGAAATTTGATTGAACTTTTAGACATTGGAAAAAAAATAAAGGAATATTAAAAACATTTTGGCTCGTCTCAAGCTCTATTAAAGAAGAAATAGGTTGTTTATAAGGACCTTTTGATTTGGGTAACAGACAACAATGTTGGAAATGTAGTATATACAGTATAACGACTACACAAAAAAAGAAATGAAGGCACGCATGATCATGCAATAATGTATTTTTTATAGCCTCACAGTCACCTGATTGACTTCTTTAAAAAAATAACGCAAGTCCATCTATTAAAAAGCAGAAATTTGCAAAGAGTGTTTCACAAGGTGTCCTGTCATAAACTAGCATTCAACTAGATTTAGCACATGTAGTTCTAGCAATGAAAGCGACCTGATACGGGCAGCGTTTTAAAAAAAAAAAAAACTGAAAATAAACACCCACAATACAAAAAAAACAAAATCTTTTAAAAATAAGACTCATCACCATATTTTTAGGCAATTTTGAATTGTTTCAAGCTAATTTAAATTACTATTATTTATTTTTTTTACACTCCACTGGCAATTTTTCATTTTTTACGTGATAAGTCTCATTTTAATTAGTTTTGACTAGAAATAAAATAGTAATTCAAACCTAAGGACAAGTTAGTCATGAATTAACCAATGAAGGATGTTTTTGGAATGGGGAGGAAGCCAGACTACATGGAAAAAAACCCTGTAAGCACAGGGAGAACATGCAAATTTAATCCGCAAAGGAAGGCCCTAGCCGGGATTCAAACTCCACATCTAAGAACTGTGAGGTGGATGTGGTACCCACTCAATCACCATGACTGCTTCCAATCCATCTGTGTTTAACCAAAACATTAAACACTTACATCTAAATGAAAATGACTATTCACGTTTTGCCTCACCACGCAACTGTATTTTGACAGATGAGTTTAAAAGTAATTGTTTGTGTTAAGACTAGAAAATCCCCAAACTAAATTGTCCATAGGAGTGAACGCGAGTGCAAATGGTTGTTTGTCTATTGTGCACTGCTATTGGCTGGCAACCAGTCCAGGGTGTACACCGCCTCTTGCACAAAGAGGAGGAAAACAGAAAGTGAACTGGACCAGAAAAACCACAACTGTTTTGGATCACACTAATAGTTCAGAGTTCACCCAGTGGCACCGGTTGACATAAAAACATCAAGAAAATGTTAAATGTTTTCGAGCACAGGGTGTTTTATGGACTGGTCTTTAAAGTTCCTGTGAGTCAAAAAGTAATTGCCTCATTGGAGAAGACAGTACAAATTTGAATTGCTGTTGCTCCTCTGCAAGCACTGAAATGGGTATTATTATTCTGAACATGATGCTCAGTGGAATACTTGGATGGAATAAGCAGTGTTGATCTACATTTCGTGACCCATTAAGGCAACAGAGATGTACATAAGACTACAAACAAACTTCCATGATGAACAGGCTGATGTGTTTGCACTGTGGTTTGCATGAAGATTGAAACGCTACATTTGTTTACTGATAACAAGCAAACGCCTTAGGAACGGATGTCAGGTGGTTTGGTTTCAGCCATGTTTTGACTTGTCTTGACTGGAGGTGGGGGTGAGGCGTTGGCGAGTGTACTCCCAGATCAGCAGGGCAGCGCTCACATGCACGTTAAGTGAGCGGATGACCCCTTGCTGAGGGATCTCCACGCACACGTCCAGCAGCTGGAGCAAGTTGGCGGGGATGCCTTCTCGTTCGTTACTGTGATAACAGAAACAATCTTTTCAGTCTGGTGTCAGTAATTTTTGCAGTACTGGCGATTACATTTGAAAGCTTTAATGGGAATTTGACCATACATATTTAAGAGACATTAATGAATATCAATGCTAAACTTATACAAAATACAGTATAATTTCCTTTAATATAAGTTGTAATATTATACAAAAATCAAACTTCCGGTGCTCACACATTCATTTCATTTCAAGCGTAACGTGAGAAAGGAGGTGTACTCTGCAAATGAAATCTGTAATGTATTCATCCATCCATCCATTTTCTTTACCGCTTATCCTCACTAGGGTCACGGGCGTGCTGGAGCCTATCCCAGCTATCTTCGGGCGAGAGGCGGGGTATACCCTGAATTGGTCGCCAGTATTTAATTTATCAATAATGAAATTATATACCATTGTAATTTTTTTTATTTTTTAACTCTTTCAAACTTCTCTATTGTATTCATTCTATTTGATGATGCTATACAGTACTACCCATTCAGTTCGATTACTAAACCACAAGCTGCCGAGTGAATTCATTTCCTGAAGTGCTGACAATCAGGAGTTGAGTAATCTTGGGCTCAAGCCCACAATAAGAGACCGTGAGGATGCATCCATCGAAGCAAACATGCACTTTTATGTATTTTCTTGACATTAAACAACAAAGCTGAGCATTTTTGTACTGTATTGTATAGAGGAGACTCAGTGGAACATGCAGGTGTACTGTACCTAAAGTATTGTTGCAGTCAGTGAATGGAAAGGTGTAATGAGGGTAGCTTTCAATGAGTCTAAAGAGGGCACAGCACACTTTGAAGTGACAATTTAATGATCTCTATTTTTCCTGAGTGCAATTGGATGAGAAGATGGCTCCAATTAAAAGAGGGTTTCAACAAAACAAACACCTAAAGAGATACTGTCCTGTCTCTTTCAGAAGATTGTATCCAAAACTGTGTATAAAGTTCTGTCAAGTGGCGTGAAGCACCAAATACTGAAATGATAAGACAATGTGCATATTTCTTTTCTTCATGTCCCAAACAATATTATAGTAGATGAAGATCCCTGCAGCTGTCAACATTTTTTGCTCTGACATCCTGAGGGAGAGCCAATTATAGCCCTACATGTTCTGACAGAAGCAGTGAGAGTGAATGCCCTGCTGGGAAAAGGGGTGAACAAGTGAGTTCAAATTAAATAACTTCATCACCTCATACTTTTATCTGCATAAAACTCAGAAGTGTATGTGAAAGGAAAGAGGGGATGTAAACTAATAGAAAACACTTTTTGACAAGACGATGGATCAGTTAAATTTTAACAGTAAACCTGGCTTGTGTTGCACTCATGGTGTGTAGGCGGGATCATTAGTTACTTAAATTGTCTGACACAATTAACTATTTGGGATTTCTATGCTAAGCCCCAAACTCTGCTCTCTTAACTATTTGCCATTTGTTTTGAATTGTACCGGAACCCATTTAGACGGCAAACGAGCTGGGGATGTCTACAGTATATGACTTAGGCTTTACATGATCAGGAATTTTGGGGCCGATCACCGATCAGTGAGTTTAAAAAAAACGATAAGCAATCATTTACTGTATATACTTGTGTACTGTATATTGTGTATTTTCCAAAGTATTCTCTAGGCAGGTCAAACCAACATTACAACATGACAGAAATAATGGGTGCTAACTTACTGTAACTAAATTACTTTATTTTAATTAAATTACTTCACACAGACCGAAACTTTAGAACATGAGTCGACAGAATGCCGGCATGTTTACGTACAACCGTTAGTGCTAGTACTAGCTTGCTAGGCTACATAACGTTTTGATGCCTGTTTGCGAGCCGTATTGTATTAAAAGTACGTGAAATTACCTCAAGGAATCCTTGAATGAAAGTTCTCTCCTGAGCACCAGTGACCTCCACCACGCGGTTTTCCCCATTTTGTTCTTATAATACACGCAAGCCATTGTTGTTGTCGTCGTCGCCATGGTAACGAGTGTATCCGGTCGCGTTTGAGTTGACATGATATAAGCCCAGTGATCGTAAAAGATGGGATGCGGTGGTATCGGAATGCAAGATTTTATTGCAGTTGTCAGACATAGTGCAATTGTGAAAGACCAAATTGTGTTTGTAGTCTGATCCAGACGTGTTGTCTGTCACACATCGTTGACATGTTTTATAAAAAAAATAAATAAAAAAAAAACTTTATTGGCTGTCAGATATATACTGTACTATGTCCAAAGACACGCGACAAGGCTAAAAATAAACTACCATTTGGATTCAAATACACTGTACACGATTGCGATGCAGAGTAAATGTCTTGCGGAGCTGATCAATGACGTCATTGATTGGATCGGTGAATTATGACATTAAAGCTGATCAGCATAAAATGCTAGTTATTGGCCGATACCAATCAGATCTGCGTCAAGTCTAATATGACTTCAGGCTTACTACTCCAGCGCTTTCTCTTACGTTAAAAAACAAAAACCATGCAGGTTAGAATAATTGAAGACTCTTAATTGCGCATCGGTGTGAATGTGAATTCAATTGTTCAATGACTACAAGTTTTTAAATGCAAACAATTGTGTACTTTACCAATCCAAAACGAGGCTTTAGATAGAGTTTCATAAGTCATACCCGAGAAGTAGGAGAGTCTTCTCAGGAAACTGGTAGTCCTGAAGGCTCTGACTGTTAGCGGTCTGCTCCACACCGACAATACAGTAGCCCTCACTCTTCTTTACCTGCAGGAAGTCTGTCAGCTCCAACGGCTTTACCTAAAACATATTCAGTTTAAAGATGAGCAGAACAAAACAAATGACACAAGACCAAAAAAGAAACTTCTAACTCTTATCCTTTACAAGGACTATAAACAAGGGTAGAATGTGCAATGAATGAGTTGTAGGAAGTAAATAAGTAAGGCTGTTAAGTTGTGAACAAAAATATTAAAGTTAGAACTGAAATCACATACTGTATTTTATTCCTAACCTTCTCTATACTGGACTGTTTGATGTTTTGATTTACAACTGAATGGGCTTCAGCATTTTCACTTCCTTGACTGGGATCATTTTAACCTAAAGCAGACTAGGCTCAGTGGCCGCAACATAAGGTACACCTGCACAATGCAAGAAGACGCGCCAAAATAGATTCAGCAAACATGCTACAAATAGTTTAGTTTTGATTATCCATCCATCCATTTTCAACACCGCTTATCCTGGTTAGTGTCGCGGGACGCTGGAGCCTATCCCAGCTGACTTCGGGCGAAAGGCGGACTACACCCTGAACTGGTCGCCATTCAGTCGCAGGGCACATAGAGACACGGACAACCATTCGCAGTCACATTCACACCGTCCCTGAGTGGGAACTGAACCCACGCTGCCTGCACCAAAGTCAGGCGAGTGTACCACTACACCATCAGTGACATTAGTTTTGATTAATTAAAGCATATGTTTATTATTGTGGTTGTACAGTGGTGTAGAACTGCTTTACATCATAGTGAGAGCTACTTCTAATATTCCGGCACTTTTGTAGCTAAAGAAATTCAACCAAAGTATTAGAAACCATTTTCAGTACGATGTAAAACACCACTGAAAACTAAGACCACAATAATAAAATGTTTTTTAGATGAATACATTTTCGATCCTGCTCTTGTATTGTATGTCATTTGATGATGCAGGTATACTTAATGTAGTGGCCAGTGACCATGTCTCCCAGCTGACTGGTAAAGTACGGTAATGGGACAAGAGGGGTCAAATGTGTTGAGTGTCACCTCCAGGAGAGGGAGCCAAAGTTCAGATGAGACACTGAGGGACTGAAAGTGTTTGTCAGTGATGTGGCGGAGGTTGTCCAGCGCCAACGCACTGGCACCAAAGATCTCACAGGTCCGGCACAGGCCTACAATCGTACAAACAAACACATTTTGGTTCTGTTACTCTCAGAGATGCGTAGTATAAATAAGCAGAGCTGCCAACCTATAAAAATTCACTTACACAACATCCATCCATACATTTTCTGTACCGCTTATCCTCACAAGGGTCACGGGCGTGCTGGAGCCTATTCCAAATTTGTATGAATTTCCAAATTTTCAGAACATTACCTTGCGACAGTCATAATCATAATTGTTAATAAATTACGGCTTCAATACTTGTTAGTTTGATGTTTTTATTACATCAACCTTGTAATGGCCGACGAAGTTGCAGCCTAAATCAATGTACCAGTATATGACAGTTCGACATTCCATCATCAAAAATATCAGCATCTATTGATTAATTCGCATTTTGCCAATTCGCTTTTCAAATCTGGTAACAAAAAAAAAAAGCTTGTCTATAAAGCAGATTAATCAGATCTGCAACGTCAAAATTAAAACTCAGCACTAGATTGAATTGGATAGTTTATGTATGGACAATGTATGTATGGAGTTTTGGTTTCTATTTTGCGCAATTTACTTCTTGTACATGTATTTTCTTGTATGCTAGTTATATAACATTTATTTTTCCTATATCCACAAGTGCTGCTGAAACGATGCAAATTTCCCCATTGTAGGACTAATAATAGAATAGCGTGCACCAAGCAGCTGGTCAAAGTGGATGCGACGTTATAGTCAGACGCTGGATTTTTTTCCCAGTATCTGGAACAATCGATGTTACGCCCGTAATGGGCCTAGATTCAGTGATTTCCTTAGCAAAATACGGACGTCCCGTAACATTTGGCAGCTCTGAAAAAGAGTTGCGTTGTCTTAGCTACACAGTGTGATGACCTCCAAGGTTTGTGGGTTTGTCGATGAGTGAGGCGACCACCAGCAGGGCGCCATGCTGCTTGCCCACGCGAGCTGCTCTCTTCAGGGGAACCAGCTGAAGCTCTGGGTCCTGCTCCTGGATGTCCAAGCTCCAGGGGGTTATTTTCTTCTGCACCTCAGCCCAGCGCTCCTCCTTCTCCTCCTCACCTGGGAGACACCAGAAAAATGACAATTCAACCCAAAAGCATCAGATTTGATTCAGGTGGCCTAGTTGCATGTGCTACAGTACTTTTATGCTGCTGGATCCAGTCTCCGGGCTGGAGCTGGCTCAGGTTGGGAGCGGTATTCCTCAAAGGAGGCGTTTGAGAAAAGCATGACAGCTTCTCCAGCTTCCAGGGAGGAATCCACTCATCATCAGCCAACCCTGACAGACTTGGAAAAGTGTAGAATATGGTCTAGGATAAAGGAAATAATTAAGTGTTGTAATTCACATTCAAGCATAAAATACTACAACACAATTTTGCATGTGCTGTACAAACTTACCTCAATGCTGTAATCCCTGATTGGATGAAAGGCACCAAAGAAAAAGTGCTCTTGAATCCTGGTCCAGTTCTTGTTGGCATTCCTAAAAGTTAGCAGACATGTTTTCAGCACTCAACATTGATGCATTTTGCAGCTTCTGTACTGTCATATTCCCACCCCGTGTTCTTCAAGGCCTCAGTCTGGTGCAGACAGGCCTTGACGACAGTGGACAGCCCCCTCAGACCATCAACTGTCTTCTCTCCTCGGACCTCCACCAAGCTCCAAACCCGCTTCAAGGACAGCAGGGCATACAGACGCACACTGAAGTTATGGTGGAAACACCACTGAAGGCTGATGTCCAGTGCTTTTGCCAAATGCAAATCCTTTATGGCAAAGGGAGAAAATGTTTAAGGAGTGGGAAGTGATTTTACAACCAAAGTGACATTTTGAAGATGTCTCACTGGATCGTGAAGTTTGGGAATGATGACAGCGAAATGCACGAGGACTGCCAGGAAGGTGCAGATGCCAGTCTTGGTTCCTTCATGATGCTACACCAAAAATGAGTGTTAGTTCACTTTAAACCATTCAATTTAGCTGTATTTACACCACATCGGTCAACAAAGAAGAGCAACACAGTAAACAAAGTGAAACTAAGCATTTTGTGTTTTATTTTTATTAACCTGTATCATGTTTGTTATAAGAAGACAAGACAATGTTTTTTTGTTCTTCCTCTTCCATTTAATCAATGAATCGGCCAATCAGGTTGTTACCCCAGATCGAGGGGTGCCAAAAAGGGGTATAGATCGATTATTTGTGTACCCTTTTCTACTTTTGACAATTGCAGGGAAAACAAAAATACTATAGTGTGTGTTTATATATGTATTTATTTATTTTTAAATAAACCCAATAAATTCTCGAACCGCCACTATGTGGGCGTCCACTATATACTGCACGATGGAAAGTGTGATTTTGACTAACCTATTAAAGAGTAAGTGTTAGTCTAAAAAGTGTGTGAGCTCACCATGTTGAAGCATGCCCAAAAGCTGTCTATATGTTTTGGATAACGGACAAGGATCAGAATCATCGTCCACTCAATCATGTACTTGACTGAAGCCTGGTTACTGCGGAAGCCAGCCTCAAAGACACTGCTCAGTATAGAGGCCACAAACTCCTATGTACATTTATAGAGAGACAAGAAGTTATATTTTGCTTGGTCGCAGGTGCAATGATTAAGGTGCCAGTGACTTACCTCTTTGAATTTGGGCAGCATCATTAGCAGTGTCTGCCATACTCTGTTTTTCACACGATGTTGTAGAGAGTTACTGGAGATACGCACTGACTTTGACATGTTCTTGTCCTGGTAAGAATGTTTGACAGGAGATATGACAAAGTGTTATGTTTATTGTGTTTCAGCTAGCTGCAAATGATAACTTCTAATTCATTGGGTCACAGTAACAGTTATTTTGTTGAGAGATGAACCACAATGTATTAAACTTAATTTTGTACACCACACTATAATGTACATACAGCACTGTAGATATGGACATTATGACTGAACTTGGAGTTACTGTTGTTAGATTTTGCTAACTCAGTTACCTTTTCTAAGAGAATGACAACAAGCTTCTCCATCAGTCGTTCGTGCAAAAGGTTAGAAGCATCCAGGCGACTAAGGAAAGCCAGTGTGTACATGCGAGGTAGCTGGTCATCTCTGTTGTCACTGGAAATCAAAAGCATTTGTTCAACTCTGACATAGCAAGAGAGATGTTTAGCAGCAACATAAAAAAAGCCTTGATCACAACAATACAATAATATAATATACTGATACAATATATAAAATACTGAAAATAAACACCTTCAGTTAAAGGGAAAAATTACTCTCCAGCAATGTTCTTAACTGTTAAACAGTAGTACCTTGTTTAAACTTAAAAGTTGACAATTAAATGCCTATCTTTACAGGTGCCACTATTAGGAATTCCAACAAGCTTAAGGCTGCATGATCATTTTAAAATTTAAATATACACCCCAAAAGTAACAAAATAAACTACTAAAGACAACTGTTGTTTAGAAATAAATGAGCATATTAACATGTAAAGCAGCACTAGGGACATTCCGTCCAGATGCTGATAACACACACTCCGAAGTTGTTAAATAGCTGCACAAAACAAGTCTGGGGAACCTCATTCAATTAAAGTTCATGTATATGTCCCCCGCACTGTCCTCCAAGTATTTACATACATACACATCAAATGACTTGTTCTATTCAGGTTTCCTTTAAATTTCAACATGTAGCCCCTTAACGGCAGCTGAATTCAAATATCCACATTAACATGGAGGACTGGCAGTGATTGAGTTAAGGCAGCAAACCAGTTGAACCTTAATTAATCGCTTTGCTGGCTGGCTGCTTCTTCACACTGAAATCCATAATGACTTCATTAAATAACCTTGTTGATGCAGACAGATGTTGAGACAATTAATAAATAAATTAAACGCTATATCATCCCATCTATCCCAAGTCACAAAATGGCAGCAGCTCACCTGGTGACCACGGCGTTGGTGGCACATAGCTCACCAAGTTGCTCCACATATGCCTGGACATCTTGAACAAGCCTTTGGGGAAAAAAAAACAGTACATGAATCACTGAAAAAAAGAAGCAAGAAAGCACTGATAGACTGTTTTCAGTACCGCTGATCTCTCCTGAACACAGGGCCATAAATGCAGCCCTCAGCCATGATGTTAATGTGACTAAAAACACTGGAGAAAGTGCCGTCATCTGGGTTCCTGCTTTGGTCACTAGCAGGCAACCATGTTTGACAACAGTGTTCCAGCAGCACACTAAAAACTCCGTTCTTGGACTCAGACAACTCCATGATCTCAACAGCAATCTACACAAAAACACCAATATTATTAAACAAAACTTTGTACAAAGTATTGGACATACCGTACATGTGCTGATTACCTGTTTCACAGTTGTCGTCAGCACTGGGGCCTGACTGTCTGTGAGCAGCAGCAGCGTTTGATGGAAGGCCACTGAGATGAAGCCTTTGAGGGCAGGCCAAAAGTCATGGGCGTTATTGCTGAGCCCATGCACTAGCTCCCAGCACCGACTCACAGCTTCCACACAGAGGGCTTCATCCTCATGTACCAACTGAGATCACAGTATGACACTTTAAAACCAGACACCACCTTCCTGTCTAAATTCACACACAGAGACTCACTTGTGGCAGCACCGTCTCCATGAAGGCGATAACGGGCAGCACCAGGTCGCTGGGCAGAAGAGCGAGAGCGTCCACGCAGCAACTCAGAGCAGCTATGACAGTCTCTTTGTTTTTGGGAAGCTCAGAATCTTGAACCCCGAGTGTGTTGATGAGGAAACTCAGGCAAATCCACTGGTCCCGCATGAAGTGGGCAGCTGTGCGACCCCAGTCTTGCAGAAGACTCTGCCAACCTTCGTTACTGAGAAAGTGTCACTTTAATATGACAGGCAAGTGTGTTCAACTACATTTGCAGACTCTCTCAGTCACTGACCTCAAGCTGTTCGTTATGTGAGGTTTCAGCAGCCTCTCATTGAAGCGACCCAGAGCTGAATGACTTTGCCAGGGAGACGGCACTGGCTTGTAGAAGTGCTCGTTGAGTTGTTTTAGAAGAGAAAACGTTTGCAGGCCAATTGCTTGCTGCTCCATTAGCTGACATACCATGGCAAGAGATGCCATAGCAACTGCTCTGACCACCTGCCTGGCCACTGAGGGTATCTACCAGTAGACCAATGATGAATAACTGAAAAGGTTCACTGCTAGCAATAATATTTTGCTTCAAACCTGCTGGGTTGGTTCTTTCAGAATGCTCAGACTGTACTTAATGAGTTTAGGGAAGGAATCTTGTTGAATTGTACAACTGTGCATGGCCAGCTGCTTTAAGACACACAAATACAGCTCTGCCCGCTCCACATCACACAACTGCACAAAACAAAACAAAAAAACATTATCTATTAAATTGACTGGGGGTCCGTATGTTGTGTTCACTGTTGTTTACCTCCTGCAGTTCCCCACACACACGCCTCGTGATGAACTCCTGGATTGAATCTAGAAACTGGAAAATTAGCCCCTCCAAAGCAGCTGTCACTTCATCCACTGGTAGAAGCACAGCAAAAATATGATAGTAAATGTGAGTCACTCATTGGCTTTTATCTGTAGCCATCTTTCGTTTACCAATTTGAGTACAATAAAAAAAAAAATGTTTAAAAAAGAACACATTATCATGACAAAATCCATCATGACAATTTTTTAAAATCCACCTGTTTTCTGATTGTTCTTGTAATTGAAAGGTTTTCGATATAAGCAATTTATTGCACAGATTTGTCTAATCATAGTCGCCATCCACAACTCCACCTGCAAATATCCACTGGAAGCGCTGTGTCAAGCATTGTGTAATGACAAGGACAAATGCAAATATACAGTAAATGCTATATTTACAACACCTCTCAGTAAATTTCAGTGTAGTTATAAACCACTCTACACCATAACAACAATAAGAAGAAACACACTTAAATATATATTCAACTGCTCAATACAGCATGTTTTTTTTTATCATGACCATGGACTAAGCATCTGTATGAATCCACATTATTATACAAACCATGCGCTTTCTGTGTTTCTCTAAGCTGGAGCAGTCGGAGGACGAGCTGCAAGCTTTTGTCACTCTTCTTCACAGGCATGTAGATGTTGGTACCGACCCGACTCAGAGTGTCCACAAGAGGAGACATTAACAACTGGAGGTTGTCACCAATCGTTGCTCCACGTTGACTCTCCTCAATGTCAGTGCACAGCAGAATGGACCTCACCAACTTGTCTGCCTCTTTGGGGTCAGGTAAGCTCTCTGTCTGACCTGCAAAGCATAATAACTGATTAAAAACTAAAAAGTAAAGACTAAAAAAAATGGTTCCCATCCAAGCTTACCAGTGCATGGTGGAACTCTTAGAAACTCATGTATTTTGCCCTGAACATATGCTTTTATGGTTTCCTTGCTTGAGGCAACGCCATCTCCATCACTTGGCTTAAAACTGCCTTCATTGCTTGAGAGCCAGACACACACCTGGAAAAGACACACATTAGGGGGCAGCAGGTTTGTTAAATAAACTGTGGTGTGCAGCTCCAGATGACAAGTATAGCAAACATAATACAGAATACCTCATTCCAAAGCGCTGTGCCTCGACAAAGTGACTCATCAGCTCGGAAATTGCCCAGGAAGGTAAAGACATCATCGAGGGTCACTGTGTTCTGAAAGTATGTGAATATATCAGCGCTACCTCTATGATAGGACACCACAGCAATGTCACAGTGAAAATCAACTAAGGTTATTCAGAATATACGGACAAAAGTATTGTGACATCGGGCCATTACCTATCCAACCCCTTTTTGATTAAATTACTTTTGGTGCATGTAGTATATTTTTAGGTGAAATCTCATGAAAGTTGCCATTACTGGTTAGTGTATAGCCTAAAAATCAATTAATTTAATAACTTTCAGCTAGGGCCTATGTGGAGTTTGCATGTTTTCACCATGCTTGAGTAGCTATTCCGGGTTCCTGCCACATTACAAAAATATGTATGGTCGGTTAATTGTTGACTCTAACTGGGAGAGGCTTGTTCACCGAGACTTTGAATGGAGTATGCGCTAGAACTTGCACAGAGTAGGGCTGCACGATTTTGGGGAAAAAAAGACATTGCGATTTTCCATAACCCTGCGATACATTATTGGCATGTTATAAAATGCAAGCTACCAAACACATGTGGCAATCAGCACACATTTCTTTTTTTCCCCACTCTAGAAAAACTATGGGCAGTGGAGCACAAAACTATATGGAGTCATTTGTATGCAGTCTACCTGTTTTAAAATGTATTGTAGTAATGACCAATAGTCCAGCCAGACGAAGTTAAAATAATTCCTTTCCATGCCCTGCCAACCAATATGTTATTTTACACCTGTTTTAACACATGCATTAGCATTCCTATATTTGAGTGCATTAGTTTAAGCAAATCATGTTGTTGTGTACACCTGATGTTTATCCCTTCAATAATGCCGTGGCTCTCCACCCCCCACAGTGTAATCTGTCCGCATTCATTCGTCACATTCTGTAGAGAAATACAGTAAATGCAGGCGTGTAATTGTTTCCTGTATCCTCGTTAACTGTTAGCATACAAAAAAATAAGTATATAACACTCTGGGCTGCTCCGGGTTATTTGCTGTAACATTGGTGCTAATCTTATTAGAACGTTCCACCAGGTCCCTCTGCTGGTCACTTATTAATATTACAGTTGATTAGGCCTATCACGATAATTACTATATCGACTTATCGTTCGATAAAGAAAATGGAAACTATAGTTTTTCCGGACTCGATAAATTGTCATTGTTGTGGTGAGCCGCCATGCGGCTCACACAGTGAGCTGACAGAGCTGGACAGCTGTGTCATTAACCAATAGTGGGCTCATGGAATGTTGGCGGACTGGTACACTCTTGCCGGTGTTGACTCCGTCCAGTACGCCACACTCCACAGCCTTGCTCCATATCCAGCGGCGTAGATTCACACAACAGGGACACTGAAGGGAAAGTTAACTGTTTGTTGTCAAGAGCTACCTCGTGAGCTAACAAGATAGCCTGCGAGCTAACGAGCTGGCGATTGGAGCTAAACAGAAGAAAAAAAAAAAGAGATGAGCTAAACCTCTCGCTCCACCGCGATTATGTCGTTTAAAACATCGCTGTTTTGCTCAGCGTTGTGTGTGTTCGTCCCCAATTAAGACAAACACATGAACATTACCTGTTTAATTAAGCATAACCCCAGCGGCACACGTTATTATTCATTGCGTTATTCATCGCGCGCACGTACATGGCGATGACGTTGCTCAAACGATATATTGTGCAGCCCTCAAACACAGTATGTTTTTCTTACCACATCTATGAGACAGAGGGCGCTCTTCAATAAGAAGCACTGGGCAGCACCTCTCAAGAGGACTTGATGTGTAATCATCGTGCAGCGCACTACCTCCCTACAGTGTGACACACCAAGCACGCAATAACTATGCACTTCAACCATGTAAGTTGTATTTTTTGTTCATAATGTGGTACAAACCTGAGGGCAGTGAGCCCGTCGATCGCCAATATTGAAATTGGATCAAGTTTGGACATAGCCTGAGAGATGAAGAGGAGGGGCACTGCACACCAATGCTTTGAACCAAGCTGCTGGATCAATAGCAGCAGCACACGGCCTGAAAAGCAGACACAATTTTAACAGAAGAAAGGCAATTTTAGCTGAAAAAAAGCTTAAGTGTTTGTACCCTGGTCCTCTGTTGGCAGGCTGCTGAAGAAGGTCTTCAAGAAGATTTGGAGTTTAACTGCCAGCTCGGGACAGTCTCCAACACCCTGGCCACCTGCCCTGGAGAAAAGTAGAACAATTCATTAGATTAGATTTATCATTATAATCCAATGTAAAGTCATTTAAACATAATAAAGTTTCAATCTCACTTGCAGAAGAGCGACATTTCTGACAGAACATCCATGAAAGGTCCAACAACAAACTGGGGAGCAAATTAGACCAGAGTTTAAGCATGAATGAAGCAGTCAAACAGTCAGTCAAACGAAGTGACGTATGAATGACGGTTTACCTGAGAAAAAGCTGAAGCAAAGGCTGGCTGTTGGAGGACTTGAAGTTCCAGCAGGTGACACACACCTGCTCGCATTAAGGTTTTATTCTCGCTGTGGAACATCCGTTGGTACACACACAGCAGCCACGACGGGTGAAAGAGGTCCTGACCTACAAACACAAGACAGTACATTAGAGAGTGTACAAAGATGATGTGGCACTATAGTTTTATTGACTGGAAGCATACAATGATTCTACACTTGAAACAACATGAGGGGCAAACATCAATACCTTTATTTGCTGTAGCTTGGATAAGAGAGTCAATTCGGTTCAGAACTGGGCGGACAACATGGACCTGAATATGCAGAAGAGAAAACACATAATGATCTGAGCAGTACTGTTACAGTGGTGATGACACCTTGAACTGAATTATCATCATCAGAATGGATTTTGGACCTGATTTTCCTCCAACGTTTCCATCACCAGTACATAATCCTCCCAGAACTCTCTGAGCAGTTTGCTGCTTTTGGCTTTCCATTTGAACAAGATCTCCTCACCACTCACTTCAATAACAAGAAAGAAAGAAAGAAAATGGTTCATACAGTCACAGAACTGTTCGGTATACCTGCACAATCTAAGGAGATCCATTAAAGGAGCAACAAAAAAATACACATACAGTGGAATCTCAAAGGTCAACACAATCATTTCTAATCTGCTGGTGGACCTCATATTTGTTTGGATTTAGAATAAATTTTCCACATTGTAAATAATGGAAATTGAATTAATTTGTTCCTCGTCAAACTGTCGCCATCACAAAACAATCATAAGAAGCTAGAGAAACTACATTATCTAGTTGATTATTATTATCAGTAGCTGAGGTGTCCTAGTGGGTAGGATGTCTGCCTCACAGTTCTGAAGTTGGGAGTTCGAATCTAAGCTCCTGCTGCCTTGTGTGGTGTGCATATTGTGTGGGTTTTCTCCGAGTATTCCGGCTTCTTCCCACATTCCAAAAATATGCACATTTGGGTTAGTGAAGACTCTAAATTGGCCATAAGTGTAAATGCAAGTCTGAATGGATGCGTCCATATGTTCCATGCGAACGGCTGGTGTCCAGTCCAGGGTGTACCTTGCCTCTCACCCAAAGTCAAGCTCACCCAAAGTCAAGCTGCTTGCTGTAACAAAAGATACCTTTTGTTACAGTTGTCTTACTGGACATCATTCGCTTGTGCATTCAAGTGAATGAAGCAGCTGATCACAACAGTAAACATGAAGCAATCACTCGTGAGCCATGTGTATGGAAAACTGGGTGATCATTTATTTGATATCAAAGATACCCAGTTTAAGGTTCATGTACGCTCTTTGTTCTCACTATTTAGAAAATTCAGTGCACTAGAACAACTGTGTCTTAGTAGTAATTTTTTTTCACTACTCATGCCACTTTTGGCATAAATTAAACTAGTACTAAATTAAACCTTACTAAAAAACGACTCTGCTTCACTACGAACACTACTAGGCCCAACTTGTAGCCATGTGCCATACAGTAGTAAACGCTTGGACCCTACTATTAGCACCAAAATACCCACTAGTAGTTTTACATTCACTAATAACATGTACTAGTATCTTACTAGTATGTTAAAGTTGTTCTAATCATGTGCAGAAATGTCATACAATAAGTAAAAATACGTTAGTAAGACACATTCGTTCAACTAGTACACTGCATTGTTCTAGAAGTGAAGACATGGATCGAATCAATTCAGATGGCTTTCCATACCTGGCTGTGAGCATTTTTACCTTGTTGTGAAGGACAGTCCACTCCCTGCTCCTGTGACGATGCCACACACCTTTTGAGTAGGTACAGTGCTCTCTTGCGGGACACGCTATCTCTGTGGATGAGTCCGTCCTGAACCACCCACCAGAACAGGAGGCAGGGACGAGGGTCGGGCTCAGTAGGTGCCAGCAGGTGGTCTGACAGGGCGGTTAAACACAGCAGGGCTCGCTCAGTTACGGCAGGTGTACGCTCCGAGGCATGCCAGGTGCACAGTTCGCTCAGAGTCTTGCTGAGAATGCTGCCGAGCTTTGTATCATCGCAAGAGCCCAGCAGGGCTAACATGAGTCGGACGGTGACCCGGGAGAGCGACCCGTCTGGAATAGTTCTAATGCCCGACAAGATACACGACAAAATGTTCGAAGTGAGCTGGTCTTCTGCTGTTAAAGACGGAAGGAGGGCAGCCAGGACTTCACTAGCAACCTCCACACTCAGTGTCCCTCCGCCGGGTCGGTCGTCCTCGAACAGCCGGAGCGAGGGCAGGACGGCCAGAGCGGCTCGGCCCGCCACAGCAGGCTCACATAACCGGACACAGACGGCCACAAGTCTGCACACAGCTGCTGTGCTCTCCCTACAGCGCACACCCTCCGTTTGTGCTGATATTCTGGAGAGAAGCGGCAGACATTGCGTCCAAATGATGGACTGGCTTTTATCTTGTATAAATGGTCTTTTCGCGGTTGTCGATGAACTTGTTTCTGATTGGACGACAAATTGCTCGAGTCCTTCTACAAAAGCTGTCAGCGCCTCGACGCGCTCCGTCTCCGGCCACACGTCTGCCGGCCAGCACAGAGTGTCAAATAGAAGCTCGTAGTTAGGAGAAATAGACAACATTGCATTAATTAAAACAGAATTCATTGTAGATAATCGCCAAAAGATACTAGCACGAAGGAAATTCTTTCACTCGCTTTCTCGCGGCACGTTCACACTCCGGCTGACTGTAAACTTCCGCATACGTCACCACAAATCCTCGCGAGAAGTTGTCGGATTTCGCAGCATAAACACAGTACTGATGTTTTCGCTCAAATAGGACGAACAACAGTATAGTCAAAATAAGATTCTTAAATGTTGCAACATTTTGTAAGAAACCGTCTCTTCAGAATTGTGTTAGTAACGTGTAATAACCGATACGTATTCATTTAAAATGTTTATTATTTTACAGACAAACTTAATTTGACCTTCTCTAAACCATCGAATGAATGCAAATGTCTAACTGTTCAATGTTTCAGTACTTTTTGCACAACTTGCTGTTCTCTACCAATTTATTGGTAAAATCCCAATAGATTTTTAATTCATGAATCGGTTAATACATTTCTGAGGACATCCACTTCTCTGCCTTTCTGTGACTCTTCCAGTCTCTCTGTTAAAATCTGCTTATCACACTGTGACACTATAAATTCAGTGGCTAAATCCCCTGTGAGAGCATCCTGTTGGAAACTTCACAATGTCAAGGTACTGTTGATCAATTGTTAGGTGTTGTCTTGGTCTCATGTTGTCAAAATATAAACTGCACAATGAAAAGGACTGTTTAAATACAAAATATTATTCATCAAGTTGTGCGAAAAGCACTAAACACTGAACAACTGGAAACATGTATGCAAATGTTTAGAGGTCTAATTAAGTTTACCTGTAAAGGTTATCGTGCATTTTAGGTTCACCTTGAAATTTCAACTGCAAGTCATGTATCGCTAACATTTTGTGAGCAGTGTATAATGTATCAGTCTTCGTAATTTATATGAAAGAACTTGAGAACTAATCAACAGTGTGGGTATTTAATAACAAAAGCTTATCTGGAAAGTTCTTTCCCAGGAAGACCGTCTGGAAGAAAAAGCTTCCAGGCAGACCTCTCCCATTATTACAGCTGTCACATGACCAAAGCAGTCCACGAGGGATAAGGATGGTATCCCAGTTAGGTCAGTAGGTCAACAAGTCTCGTGAAAAAGATTAAAGGCCAGCTACAAGAATGTGCATTCTTCTGTATATACAGTATACTCTGCCTCCATGTGCATCATATTATAGAACATTTCACAGAGTAAAATTGATTTTTTCAATAATAATAAAAAACTGTGCTTTAGATAAAAATGCAAGAGCATTGGTCATAACCTGCAGGTTGGTAACACATTATCAGAATTGAGTTAAAGTGTTTAATCACTGGCATTCCTTCTCAGTGAGCTCATGCTGGGTTAAGTTCTTCTTTTGCATACTAATTAGCATTTACAAAACAGTGAAAATATTCTGGGGAAAAAATAGCTTGACAGAAAGGCTCTTTGTTTGGAGGTTACATAATAGAAAAATACTGCAGATTGATTATAAATGTCACAATTACAGAAGTAAAGCTTTGCAAACAGTTCTGTTGTAATTATGAAAATAGTAAAAGAGTTTAAGCATGTGGACACTTTGGATGAATGGTTTACAAGCTGTAAAGAAGTTTCATTTTCCACACCAGTAGCTACATTTGCTGAGGCAGAATAATAGGAAAGGGATGACCAAGCACACTGTAGAAAAATAGTGTTAAATGTTTTTAAAAAAGAAAACAAGATACTGAGGAAAATTATCATTGGCACTGTGGTCAGGAATGTTCTCGGCATATAACAAGATCATTTTAAATATTCTTACAGTTAACAGATTAATGGAGATTCCATCTGATGAATATCCAAGAGAGTATAACAAAAAGTTATTTTGCCCTTAATAACCTTTCAAGAGATTGCTGGCACACAAAACAAAATACATTTGCCTTGATCAAATATCTTTGCATGGATAAGCTGAAATGTCATGAAATGCAAGTAGTATGTACAAAACATAGAAAAATCAATAAATATGTCACTGACAAAGAAATGTTTCTGGTAAAAAAAAAATAAACTGGGACCTCCTCCAAAGAATTGTAGGAGGAAAATATACACACAAAAATAAGGTCTCCACTTGTCACCTAGGCCACATTAAAAACAAACAGATTCTGTAGACAACCTTCATCACACAAATGAGGCAAATATGAGGACCTCTGTGTTTGTTCAAAGAATGAACTCCAGGAACTGTTCGTCTGCTAGCAGGTCCAGTGACAGGCAGTTGGTAGACCTGCGACCGTAGAAGGAAGGTTTGGCTTGGCAGTGCAAGAAAGGGTAATAGTCGGGAACAACAGGCGTCTTTGTGTCTGCTGAGGTGTCTGAGAGGCCGAAAGTGTAGCTGTGTGAGGAATCCGCTGGCAGTGTGGTCCCCAGGGGTGCCTGAGGTGGGAACAAACTAACATCGTCAAGGCTGTGGCTGTGCCGGTCCACACAAGCATGCGATCTAGTTTCCACATCCTAAAAAAATAAAAAATGTGGGGGAAAAAAGTGAGACAAACATGATCAATGTGTCTATTAAAAAAAAAAAAAAAAAAAGAATTTGACAAGAAATAAAAACATACCTGTATACTTGTGCTAGCTACATTTAGGAGATGTTCATTGTTGTCTGAGAGCCACACTTTGTTCTCTGTAACAAACATGCAATTCAATGTGAGATACTAATATGTGAGAAATTAAATAAAACACGCACTACTGAACTGCACTAACATCATAAATATTCACACCTGGCAATTTTGTCTCTGAGGAGAGTGTGCAATCCACGGACACACCATCGAGAAGATCAGCCAGCTGGAACATTTCAGCTGGATAATCCGCTAGAACTTCCTGTCTGACATCGGCCTTCATTTCTGGAAAACAATAATGGGTTGTATCAAAATCAAGCATGGCGGCGGCCAACTGACATATTTCACCTCCAAATGGATATTGTGACAAAACGTAGAGGAATTTATCTCATTTCCTCAAAGTGTACAGGTCCAGGTTCCAATGTCAATTAAATTTTTATGATTTGACTGCACTTTCCAGCTATGGCAAAATGCTTTTTCATGTCAAGCAGCTTCACAAAGCTATTTCTTGTGAAATTCAAGCGTTTCCCAATCATTCTCAAACCTTGAAAAGAGGAAATTTCCAGCATTTTCATAAATTTGAATAACGCATATGGGGTGTGGGTGCATGAACGTCTCACCTTCCTCTTGCCACACCTGATCCTTCGTATGAGATTTCCTGCCGCTGCCGATGCCAGACGTAGAGGAGCTGACTTGGCTGGCTGTGGAGCAGGAACACTTCTCTGCTTGCCGTTCTGATTCCTCCTCCATGGAGGTGACTTCTGTGGAGATGCTGTGTTGGCGGGCGTCAGCTTCTATGCCTGAGCTGCTGGTGGAGATACGGGACAAACCCGGGCTGCTCTCGCTGCCTGGTGGGTCCAAGTCCAGATCATCACTGATGTAAGACTCTCTGTAACGTTTTTTTTCTAAAACAAAGAAAATAAAAAATTTGGGTTATAAACAATGCGATATTAGGGGTCGCTGATGTAAATTGTGCCTCTCGTACCTTCGCTATCCTCCAGCTGGCGGAGGTGCTTGAGGGCAGGCTGGAGGCTGAGGTAGATGCGATGACTGCGGCTCAGGTGCAAGAGGAGGTGTCGAGAGCGGAATGACGATCCCGTGTAGTAAACAAGCTTCCTGGCTGATGGCAAACCATCCGGTTGGATCTCAAATTTCTTTCCCTGAGCAGAAAAAGACAGTAAACAGTCAATGTGAACTAAATAATCCCTCTTTCTTAATCGGAGGATAGAAACGATTACCAGGAAGGTGAGTCGTCCCACATTGGACCAGGGGAAGTCATACAGCAGCTGTCTGATGTTGTTTGCCTCCTGGAGTGACAAACACAACCTTTTCAATACACTACAAAATGTTGAAGATTATTGCACAATTCAACGTGTACTGATGACATTACATAAAAAACTATTATGGCACTAGGTCGAGGGAAGACCCATCAAAAGGCTGAGAAATCCTAATTTTGATCAATACCTTCATAAGTAGATACTTATCAACTGCATACTGTATGCCTTTGTTTTATGAGGATAATGCAGTGTTCTCTGACAAATGTGGAGAATTCTCACTCTGTCACGGTCTGTCTCTGTTAACAAAAGATTAATCAAAATGTATTCCTTAGACTGTGTTCAAATAGGTTTCTGTGGAAATTATTTTAGTAATTCCTGTATAACCTTATTAACAAACAAACAGCATTGGAAAAAAACAGCCTCATTTATGTGGTAAAAACATATTTTAGGGTGTGTAATGTGTGTAATTATAAATTAAAATGAGAGATTACGCGTCTATTTTGTTTAGGCCTCTTAAACGTGGAGAGGCCAAGGGTGTCTTATAGTATCTCACGGTCCGTTGGACCTTTAATCAGCCAGACCCCAAAAGCCCTAATCCCCCCCAGATGGTCCCTGATGGACACATCAAACAAGTGACGCATTTGGCAGACACCTCCTATCTGCTGATGCACTGTTGCTGGTGGCAACCCCACACATTCCTCACACGTCTGCTCAGGCTTTTAAAGGCCCATGGATCCAAAGAGGGGATCTCTGAGTAAATTCAGATTTTCCCTTTTGCACAGGTCACATACAAACTGGGGATTACCAACCCATTCGCACATGCACGTACCTGATAAACCTGCATTCCTCTCAGGGTCAGGCCGAGTACCGCCGTTCCCCTCTCTTGCTTCTTGTCCTGGACACAAGAATGATGAGATGTCAGTGAAGCATCTGAGAAGAACAGATAAGACTGAGAATCTGGCTAAGCCTCCATTTTAGCTGGCTTTTAAACACTGGATGGCAGCTAGGAACAGTTAAAAGGGTTTGTCCTTGACTTGTGACCTTTTGCAGTCTGTAAAATCTGACTGGTACATCCTCCAGTCGACATGACTCTCTGATGAAGAGGAGGATGGCATCACGAGCTGACATGCCCCACAGGTCCTGGTGCACTTTGGGGCCATGGCAGAGGAGATAGTTCAGTCCCCGCTTCGCTATTATCTAGAGAAACAGAAGAAAATCACAACTGTAATATCTGTACACATTTTAAAAGCAAAAAACTCTTACAAGAAAAACAACCCTATCCCAATCATCCGACAATAAATTTTAAATAGTCATAACATTTTTAACCTTAAAAGCAAGCTTTGGCCTTTTTGTCTGGCTTAAACAATTTAAACAATTGGAGTGGTTAGTACATCTTTGTTGTAAAGATGCATGCCTGATGACAATTTGGGGATCACAAGTGGAAAATGGTTAAAATTAGTCTAAAATATTGGAATAATTGTAATAGTTAGCAATTGTTTTCACTGCGATTGGGTGGCACTGGTGAACAGTTCAAGGTGTGTACCCAGGCTCTTGCCCAAAAGTCAGCTAGGACAGTCCCCAGCTAACCCGTGCCCCTAGTGTCCATAAGCGGTATATAAAATGGATGGCTAGACCGTAATCTTTGTACCGTATATGTGCAGTCTGCAATCTTGTTGTAAATGTTCAGTTGTGTTTGTGTTGTTTTGTGCACTATTATATTAGCAGTGTAGTGAATCACATTATACACACACATTATATAATTATACATGATACACTTTATACAGCAAGGCTGAGATTAATCTCCACTCATTTCCAGGTCACCATTCACTTGAAATTAGCCCCTGAGGTGACCCCGAACTGGATAAGCAAGACACAAAATATATGGGTGGCTAGATTATGGAAACTCCCTTGGTGTGGTGATAGCCAAATTTCCATATTGTTGACTCCTTCACACCTCTACAATATGTCTTCAGCAAACATTTTGACTGGCTGTTCAAATCTAGACAATCATCTGAGAATCTGCGTCTGCCGGCAACTTGGTTATAAAAAGGTGAAACAAATTGAAATATACAGTAAAATGAAATTTGAAATTAAAAAAACCCTTGTATGTATACCCATGGAGGAAAGTACTCCTTAGGTTGGAAGTAAGGGGCACTCTCTTCCCCCTCCCTGGGCAGCTGGTGGTCACCGAGGTCCGCCTGCATGGCGTAACCTGCTAGCTGGAAGTACACCTCCTCCTGTTGACGGCATTCCGAGCGCAACACCCGCTCGCGCAGGTCAGAGTAGTACAGATGGCGTGCCTTGCGTTCACTGGTACCGAGCAGAAAGAAAGGAAAACATTGACGGGAGGGTTGCACAAGGTGGATAAAGATGGAAGATGTACAGCAGTAATAACGTATGAAAGAAAGCTTGTCAAGAAGAGGTACACGTGTGAGGGTACATACCTAATAAGTCTGCCATTTTCAACATAGTACTGCACTTTAATGCAGAGCACTAAAGGAAAGGCTCTCTTCTCTAAACCCTATGGGACCAAATACACATGGGTGTTAGTTTGCATTTTTTCCTCCATGAGTTTTGGGAACTTTTAGGTGTATGCCACTGAAATGGGATGAGTCTCAAGTTTAGAACTAGAAATTTAGATTGTAGACTACCATCATGTATCACACTGGGCAACCACTAATTGTTTATGATCATAACATAATCGTACCATAATGTTCAACTTTTCATGTTCCACTTATAAGGTCAGATAAAATGTAAACTGTTAACGGTCTTTTGAATTATGTTGGAAAAAATCTTGAGTACAGTACTACTGACTTGCCAAAAATATGAATATGAAATAAAACAGTGCGTTAAAAAAATAATAGTGGCCTGATGAGTACAAATCCAATGTAATTTAAAGTTTTATGAATTCTTATTAGTATTTTGCATGACATATATCTCAAGCCGTTTATATACTTTGCGGTAAGTAGTGCCACAGGCGGAAAAAAAGGGACAGTGGTGCTTTTATTATACTACACGTTTGTAAACTTTCATAAGCTCGCTCACCTTTCCAGACTCTTGCTTCCATTCTTTGGGTAAGTACTTGGTCAACTTCTCCTCCATGTCTAAAAATATGTGCTCATTGTCTGGGCAGAAGAAAGACAACCAGGAAACAAGCAGACAGTTAGCAGGCAAACAAAACAAAAATTCAACCAGGCAGAAAATGTGTCCAACAATGGGCCTAATTGGGGTGAAAGACAAAAAGGAACCCTTATTCCTTAGTTAGTGAGGGAGGCAGCTTGCCGGTTTATGCTAATTAGTACAATTTTAGCAATATATATGTTGTGATGTTTGAATTCCCTTTCTGTAGAGAATCTGAACGCTTCGCTGAAAAGAAGTTGACGGTATCAGTCTCGGCTTGGTCCTATGAGTCAAGACATGGGCATTTTCTTTTTCGTCAACCTTATCTCTTTTGTTGCATAGCTGAATAATGTTCGGCAAGCTGTTTCACAACTTGTTCTTGTCAACATCCATCAATTCCTAGGAGTTTTTGGACCACTGTGACTCATTCACCGCTCAAGCTTTTGAATAAGCGTTGAGTCATTACAAGACCACCCCCCACCTCCACTCTGTCCCTTTCCCCCCCCCAGATTCCCACCCTGCTCATCAATCCCTCCCTCCCCACCATGAAGGGGAGGAATGGCAGGGTGCATTCCGGGCTTAATGAAGTTAATATTGCAGGAATCCAGGCACAAGTGATCGCTGAACCAACACCACAAAAACAAAAGGCTGCTTGTTCCAGAGGTGAGTCATACAAGATTCTAAAGGCATCTCAATGCATTTGTGCAAGCAAGGAAGAAATAATAGAGGAAAGTATGGCTCAGAGGCCACTCAGGATTACAACATTCACTTGTGTAGACCCAGGAGACATAAAAGAAAAGTTAATGGTTTTCAGCAAATTTGTAAGAAAATCGACTTCAGTTCAGTAAGCCTCTAAAGCACAGGTCTCAAAATGGTGGCCCGGGCGCCAGATTCAGCCCGCCACATCATTTTATGTGGCCCGCGAAACCAAATCATGTGCATCTACTTCGTGTATCCAGCTAAAATGCCAAAATTGAAAATTGCCTTCACTTTTAAAAATATTGCGATATTGCAAGCATTTTGTTTGTTACCGATGCTCTTTTTTAAATAAATTATATAATACTGTAGTCGAACAAAGTTTTTACTGCCTTCTGATTTTAAAAGTAGCTATCCATAAATATGTGTACATGTAATAATATGAAGCGATCATACATTCATATAGGTTCACAGCCGTAACGGCCCTCCAAGAGAAACCATAACTACAATGTGGCCCGTGACAAAAATGAGTTTGACACTCCTGCTCTAAAGGATGAACAGGCGTTTGTTTTGCTTTTTCTTGGGATTTTTGTATTTTTTGGGATGCCACCAGTGATAAAGAAGAAAAGTGCAATGACAACTATACAACCCAACATGGAACATATTTTAACATGGTAGTGTTACACATGTATACAGTATGTCTTTGCTCCTCAGTACAATATGTCTAAAGCGATTAGTCGACAAGTAAAATAAGAATGGAAAGCATAGTAAGATATGGCTTAAAGGGGTAGTTTACCGTTTTAAAACTGCAAGACTTGAATGTAGCCTCACTGTTACACTACATGTTTGAAGTTTTATTGTTCGGAATGTACAATCAAAAATCTGAAGGAAATCTCCTTTGTTCATTCTTCCCAATTCCTTGTTTTTCACTTTTGTTGCTAACTGCAGGTGGCTATTCTGTAATAGTTTCAGAAAATCTCCTCAAGCCTAACGTAGCTAGTACTGTAACAGCGTTACAGCGCGATGCCACGGGGGCATGCCCGTTGTGAGTGTGCTTGTGAGCACACAAGATTGACTGTCAGTCACACCTTCTGTCTCTGATTGGTTGTTTCCTTGGGTGATGTCGTTTCTTTCAAATCTAATTAGAGTTACAAGATGAGCTCAGAGGGCTGATTGTTTCACACATCATTTTACTCTTGTACTACTTTCAGCTCATACAAACAGTTTTAACAAAAATGACAAAATGTTGTTGTTTTTTTTTAATTGCAAACCCCCTTCAATCTGAAAAGACTTGACAACTTGATTTATGGTTGACACCACATCATGCATGCGTCATGAATCTACAATGGTGACTCCCCATTCACAAGTACCACCTGAAAAAAATAATGTACTTAACTCACCAAGTACCATAATGAAAAACATTAAAATACAGTCATGGAGTAGGCCCAAGTTAAAAAATAAAAGAAATGAGACAGATGTGTTATTCCTAAAAAATTCTAAATCTACTAAAATAATGATTCAATTAAAAGCACGTTACATAAAAATGGTACTTGAATACATTTTGCAAATATATGGCACTTTAAGAAAAAAGTTAAATATAAATAAACTGTACGTACAAAATACATTCTACTTGAAAAGTAGTTTTTAGGGATGTAACAATATTCACGATAGCGCCTTGATCTTGTCTCGGTATAAAATAATGAGCCTTGTGTTTCAAATTTAGTTTTGGTCTGGCTACACGAAGCCACGCCGCTTAGCCAAGCTGCGAGTGCGCTTCACTTCCTCATTTGAGTGTAAACGCACCTGATTGCTAGCGTAACCCATGTAACCATTTGTGTTTGTCACGAGAAATACACCGACTGGCTGACTGGCTCATGTGACCGAAAGGCTGCATTGGGAGGAATGCAGAAGCATTGCAACTTGCTACAACGTACTACTTCGCCTGTCAGTGTTGCTTCTCAATCGTGGGCCAGAGACGTCTTGTTGTTCGCGGCGGCGTCTCAGCACACGCAGACTCACGGGCCAGGTTTAGCTGCCAGTGGAACACCGCTTTGCGAAGCCCTCATCCTGGTTTGCGGCGGCTGCCACCAGGAAGGCGCATGGGTCGGCTCTCCTTGTGTTGCTGCCGAAGCATCCCGTTCGCATCTTGGCTCCACTTGTGAGTTTTCTCACAATATCAAAATAATTATCAAACCGTGGCATTAATGCCGTGATATAACCGAACCGTGAGCTGTAGATATTGTTACATCCCTAGTAGTTTTACTTTTATTATTCATCGAACATGAAAAGTAAAACATGCACCGTACTGGATTAAACAGGCTGTATGCATAGCTACAAACCTCATTGTATGGTGTGATTGTATTTCACGTTTTGAAAACCCAGTATGTAGTGGACTTACCTCGGACCACTGTGAGGCCAAACAAGTGCATCTCTTTGATACCAAGAAGTTCTGCCACCTGATTGAAAACATCCTGCCCTGTGGCCTTTGGCTGGAGCATGGCAACCACAGAGAACAATGTTTAGGTTAATGCCACCGTTTTAGAGGAAAAAAGCTATTTTGAGAGGCAGATCATCATAACTAGGAGGCAAACTCACCCCGACAGTGATCTCCAGCTGGTGTTTGTTGGGAAGAACTACACAAATGTTTTTTTGCTGCTTTACTGAAGAAGTCATTGTGACACCTTGTGTTGATCACAACTCTATCCTTGTTTAAAGCGTTTAGCTGATCCATACACTTCATCCATATCAGATCTTAAAAAGAAGAAGATGTCATCAGAGTGAGATCAGCAGAAGGAAGAAAAACATAATAATAATAATAGTTCAATATTTGTTGAGTAACAGTCTTCTGTTACTTTGATACTCTATTATTTCATTGATTTACTGTCCAGTGTGTCAGCGGGTTAAAAAATGCATCAGTACTTAATCCACCACGAGGATTATCTCAACAAAGCTTGCCCAGAGAGAAGGCTTCAACATCACTTATCCAAGCATATCCAACAGAAGGCTATCGCACGAATGCTTATTGCGCCAATTCATCAGCTAACTAAATAAGTGCATAAAAGGACAAAAATGTGAACTAGTTCAACCTTCAAATCATTTTAACACTGAGTTCATGACAGATAGAGGCAAAATAAATCTATTAAAGTAAGTAATATCAGATGTATTTGTGCAGTAACTAATGGGGATGAATACAGTGGTGCCTAAAAACTTGGACACCCTGCTCATACTACTGTATGTGCAATTTTCTAGAAAGCATTTGCCTGAAAAGAAACAAAACCAACAAACAAACTCTGTCATCATACATGACATCACACAAGACTTCAGCATACCATGACCTCAGTGTATCTTAATAAACCTACAATAAGTTCCGTGAGCATCAGAGGATTAACTCTGTAAATGGGGTTTGCCTTTGATATTGTTTTCTACAAGGAGCAAAGGGTTTAAAGAAAAGACCATGAGAAGAGAAGAGCAAAACACTGTTTGCCACTAAGTAGTTAGCTGCCAAAAGACTACTGCTTGTTTTCTTATCAAATTTAGTGTTTGAATTTAATGATTGTACACTGTAGTGGTGGTTTACTTCTTTTTACACTTGTCACAGTTAAAGCTAAAAGAATATTGATGTGTGAGGCACATCTGTGTCACGGCTTCTTTTTCCCCTCCTCACACAGTACAAGGTGTTTGAAAAGTTTTCATGCATCCACTAATAATGTTAAAAAGTCACTTTACATTAAATAAAGATTACAATATGGCAGCAGGTTTGATCCTGGAGCAGATTTAATTCTGTTTTCATTACATATTTCCTAAGGGAGAAATTATCTCGGAATGCATTCTATTTAACATGAGGTTCCAGTTCCACTGTATTAAAAAAGAGGTAGGCTGTAGCCTCACGTGAAGTTAGGCCCACTACGTTAACCCCCCTCAAACCCCAACTGGTACAAGGCTCATCTGATTAAAGTCTTAGGGTAAATTAATCAGTTTAATTACTGCCATGCGCCGACTCTGATCCCTTTAAAACCTGCTCTGGACAATAACCAGTTAGGAGAAACAAAGCAAGCGGGAACATATCATTTGAAACTGGAGCCACCTGCTCGTAAACCTACTTCTTCCAAGAAAAGATTTTTAAAAAAAAGATTTTTTTAAATGAACATACTTAACATTTGTAATTAATATATATATATATATATATATATAAATATATATATTTTTTTACATTTTTTTTTAATTACAAAACAAATGTAGGGATGTTGCCATTGGTCTTTTTAACTTGTATTTATTTTTAAACAGTATTTTCTTTACACAACAGTTTCAGACTAAGAGGTAAGAACATAGTCTTACCAAATTTGACTTATGGACATGTTCAAACAGAGTCTCACTCACATTGCGGTGTCAGGACAAACAGACGTCCAAAAACCTGAACTTCCAGTAACATGAAAATCTGTCACACAAGTCACACAATGAAATTTTCAAGTTCAATCAAGTCATGATCAGGCGACACACATTCATTCAAAATGCTGTGTGAAACGCACTAGTATCAAATCACACACACTGTATAATTCAGTGAGTTTGTGAGAAAAAATATGGCTTTTCAACTATATATATTTTTTCCTCAAAACAATCAAGTACACCGTCTGTGTGCACTCATAGTTAATAAGAAAAAGCACAGGGGAGAAAAAAAAAAAATATATATATATATATATATATATATTTTAATAATGAGCAGTATTAGTTCACTAAGCTCTCATATTACTTCAAACGAAAGCTTTTCTCAGGAAATTGCCTACATTGGGTTGGGAAAAAACATAACTACAGGTGGAATCTCATACTGACTAGTTCAAACTGGACTATGAGATTATTTTGGCTCAATCTTCAACATCAATTCAGAGCCCTGCTGTGTTTATTTCTTTGGAGTATAAACTTTCCCACTCTCCAAGTGCAAGTGGATAGACCATTAGTTCCTGACAGAACTGATGACGATGCAGTATTTCATGTTCCATTTCACTGATTTCATATTTGTTTCGATGTTGTCATCGTGTGACCTTGGCCAGAAGTTAGAAAGAAATACAAGACGCAACTTTCAATACTGCATAAGAAAGGAAGAAAAGAGCTGAAAGGGTAGCTTGGCAGCTCTAAACATTCCTCCAATGGGAAAACACCCACTTTCTCCTACACCGAAAAGGATGGAGAAGGAAGCCCTACTGGGGGCGTACAAAGGTGTGGACTGTGGAACTCCTAGAAAACAGCCAACTGCTAAATGTGAGATCTCTATTAATCACCTGTCAGGAACTTTTTTTTTTTTCTAATCTAATTTAGATGCAGGCAATGAAGTGAAATCCAGATTACATTTGGGTACATTGTGAATGCATGTGACCATCTGAACTAAGTTTACATTCAGTGCAGACAATGTAGACTGAGAAATCCCCCAGCTAGTCGATGACCAGGATCAAAGCTGACTTCACGTGCCAATTGCCATCTGCATGCTTATTTAATACCCTTCCAAGACTGTTATAATCCCTACTACTGGAAAAACAAACCTACTGAATGGTCCAGCTTTTTTTTGAAGGCCAACTCATGACAAACCCACACACAAGTTTAGGGGGAAAACTTCACCTGTCAAAAGAGAGCATCACATTCAACTCGTAAAAGCGAATTAAATTGACTTATATTACTGTATAAATTGAGAAGTGTAGAAGAGCAATATAGGTTTGAGTATGAAGGTAGAATTGAAAATGATCAATAAAAGTAGTAGTAGTGGTATGGGATGTATCAAAACGGTTCGACTCAACGGTAACATCAAGATGCTAGTAAAACGGTCCAACTGGAGCGCAACAAGTGCACCGAACTCTACATACACTTGACGTAAACCAGCAGAAACTCACCGGGTGTCACATGTCAGAGAGGCTGGCTCCGGCGGTGGCTTTGTTTTTAAATGAATTAAATATATACATATGCTAAAAGAATCCGAACTACCCGACACTACAATGTAGCGTGTGTGTAGAACCTCCGAAACCACAGCCTGGAGAAGCAGATTTGGACTGTACCATTGCAAACAACTGAGGGGGTGTGGAACTGTGTTGGTCTTTTACGTTCAATATTTTATTTGAAAAACAAACAAACAAACAAACAAAAAGTTCTAGAACGTGTTTTAACCTTGATTGATACATTGGAGGTATGGTATATTGACGATTTAAATATTTTGTTTTATTGCTATACTGAAAATTCACATGTATGGGATAGCTTGCGGAAGCCTTACTTGGTACATAATTAGAAATTTATAGTGTCATTTACTTATTATTGGCTCATTTTTTAATATTACAAATACAACCCCAATTCCAATGAAGTTGGGACGTTGTGTTAAACAAATAAAGACAGAATACAATGATTTGTGAATCTTGTTCAAACTATATTTAATTGAATACACGACAAAGACAAGATAGTTAATGTTCAAACTGATCAACTTTATTGTTTTTAGCAAATAATCATTAACTTAGAATTTTATGGCTGTAACACGTTCCAAAAAAGCTGGGACAGGGTCATGTTTACCACTGTGTTACATCACCTTTTCTTTTAACAACATTCAATAAAGGTTTGGGAACTGAGGACACTAATTGTTGAAGGTTTGTAGGTGGAATTCTTTCCCATTCTTGCTTGATGTAGAGTTTCAGCTGTTCAACAGTCCGTGGTCTCCGTTGTAGTATTTGACGCTTCATAATGTGCCACACATTTTCAATGGGAGACAGGTCTGGACTGCAGGTAGGCCAGTCTAGTACCCGCACTCTTTTACTACGAAGCCACGCTGTTGTAACACGTGCAGAATGTGGTTTGGCATTGTCTTGCTGAAAAAAGCAGGGGCGTCCATGAAAAAGACGTTGCTTGGATGGCAGCATATGTTTCTCCAAAACCTGTATGTACTTTTCAGCATTAATGGTGCCTTCACAGATGTGTAAGTTACCCATGCCACTGGCACTAACACAGCCCCATACCATCACAGATGCTGGCCTTTGAACTTTGCGTCCATAACAGTCCGGATGGTTCTTTTCCTCTGGCCCGGAGGACACGACGTCCACAATTTCCAAAAAACAATTTGAAATGTGGAATGTGGACTCGTCGGACCACAGAACACTTTTCCACTTTGCATCAGTCCATCTTAGATGAACTCAGGCCCAGAGAAGCCGGCGGTGTTTCTGGGTGTTGTTGATAAATGGCTTTTGCTTTGCATAGTAGTTTCAAGTTGCACTTACGGATGTAGCGCCAAACTGTATTTACTGACATTGGTTTTCTGAAGTGTTCCTGAGCCCACATGGTGATATCCTTTACACATTGATGTTGGTTTTTGTTGCAGTGCCACCTGAGGGATCGAAGGTCACGGGCATTCAATGTTGGTTTTCGGCTTACACTCAGTGATTTCTCCAGATTCTCTGAACCTTTTGATGATATTATGGACCGTAGATGATGAAATCCTTAAATCCCTTGCAAGTGTACGTTGAGGAACGTTGTACTGAAACTGTTCGACTATTTTCTCACACACTTGTTCACTTGTTCAGAAAGAGGAGAACCTCACTCCATCTTTGCTTGTGAATGACTGAGCAATTCAGGGAAGCTCCTTTTATACCGAATCATGGCACCCACGTTCCAAACAGGTGTTTGATGAGCATTCCTCAACTTTCTCAGTCTGTTTTTCCACCCGTCCCAGCTTTTTTGGAATGTGTTGCAGCCATAAAATTCTAAGTTAATGATTATTTGCTAGAAAAAATAAAGTTTACCAGTTTGAACATTAAATATCTTGTCTTTGTAGTGTATTCAATTAAATATAGGTTGAACGTGATTTGCAAATCATTGTATTGTTTTTATTTATGTTTAACACAACATCCCAAGTTCATTGGAATTGGGGTTGTACATAGGTATTAAAAAAAAAAATACATTTTAAAGTACTGCACAGTTATATATACGCCACTAGCAAAGTTGTTTTCGGAATGGAAAGGGCGTCGAGCAGTTTCCTACCCACACAGTGTGACCACCTCTTTAATTAGATATTCTGACGAACTTGACTCACTATAAATCTTTTGCTTATGCATTCTTGCTCAGTGCTTTGAAATAAGTACTTCCCAGCATGGCTTGGTTAATTAACACTACCATCTACTGGGGATATGACGAAGACTGCATATCAAAGTGTACAAAAGTCCCACGCCGTCTAAAATCTGATATACAGTACTGTAACTGTCTCCAATAAGCTTAAATCAGAAATTTAATTTTAGTCAATTTTATTGGTATAATGATATATAAACATTCACCCATGAAGCACGTTTTAAAATCCAAGCGAAGCTTTAGAGTTGACACAATCACCCAATGACACCAAACACGTTCAATAAAATGGGTGATACAATCCAAATGTGCTTTTGTTCAATGATGAGCATAGCTTAAGCTCCCTGTGTTTAAATGTTATACTGCAGCTTTATTTTCACCAACACCATGTTGGCAAATGTGCACAATGCTGCATAAAAGGATATATATAAAAAAAAAAAAAATTAAAAAAAAAAAAAAAAAAAAAAAAAAAAAAAAGAATAGCTTCAAAGTCTGAGCACAACATTGCGATTTCAAATCCAGTCTTTTCTTTTAAAAAGGATGGAAAATAGTCAGTACAAAAGCAACCTGTACAAATGACTTTTCTGTACAAAAGCTTCTAAAATGCAGCTGTGGTGCAAATGAATGCAAGGTCTCTTAAAAACTAGTGGAAAGGTTTTCCAAATGGTGCCATTATGTGCAGACTTGCCATTTTAACATTGTAGCAGCTCTAGTTTCATTTTCGACAGCTAAAATTAATTGAATAACATACAGCAACATACATAAATAACATTGAAAAGAAAAACTAAAACTTGTCAAAACCTTGCCCCAAGACAAACACATTGTCAGTAGAAAAATAAAAACAAACACCATAAAAACTATGAACAGAGAGAGAACAAATAATTATGATGCATGTTGTATTTCATTAAAAAGTAAATATAAGTAGTGTATAGTCCATCAATGGTTATTAGAGGATAATTCAGATGAAGTGAGGTATTAGCTCCACATTCTCTCTTTTCTCTCTTCTCATTCCACATGCAGTTTTACTGAAAGAATTTGAGGGCGGCAACAAGGAAGAACTTCTCCAGAAAGATCTCTGAATCAAGAACAGCGATGTGGGCAGCCCGACCGATGAGAGAATTGGCTGTGTTGGGAAGTGCATGGATGACATCATATCTGACGAGGTTGCAGTCTTTGTTCTGAAGTACTGGCAGCAGCAGATTTTCAATCATCTCAGCATACACGGGACCTGGTGATGCCACATAGGAAACACTTGTGTCATTTAATATATTTAAAGAGTTTACAGCAGGACAGATAAAGGACAAACACCTAGCCTCATTCTTAAAATGCAGGAGTAAAACTATAATTCCATCTCTCCCGAATACATTACAAAAATTAAAGAGCAACAATGGACTTGTTCAAACTTCGAATGAGCTCTTCATAATGCTTATTTTGCTTGCTATTCTCCACTTTATAATAAATTATGAAAAGTCATTTATGAAAGAAATGTCAATATGGCCATCAGACATGACGTGTCTTGAAAAAAAAAAAACAGAACACGAGCAACAGAACAAGGTTGTCTCAGCAGTTTAATAGTGAGGTATCTTACCAGTTTGTTTATCCTTTAATGCAGTTTTGCACATCTCTATCCGAGCTGAATGATAGGGGACATAGCGATCCTGCAGCGAACCCACCAGGACCACATTCTTGAAAAACTGCAGACCTGCAGACAACAGTTCGGTGGAAACATTTGGTATACAGATATACACAGCTCAACAGCAAAATAAGCAGAAGATGAAACACAAAAATGGCACCACAAACCAGATTTCTTGCTGAGCTTGTAGAGAAATGTCTGTCGAGGATCTGAGTGGTCACGGCAAGTCAGCTGCAGCAGAGATCCTGACTTCTTCCATTTTTGCATGAACCAAAGGCCTAGAAACAACAGGTTATCTAACAGCATCTTATTTACTATCACCATGAATAGAATCTCTGAAATGATCCGACACCTACCTGTGTTGACCAATGCTGAGCTGTTGTACAGTGTGCCCAGATGAGGTCCAGACAGGGAAAGGAAGGTGTACAACCTGCTCAGGTAACATTTAAACCTGGGCCTGGTCAGTACAGAGCGAACTATCAGGTTCCCCAGGGAGTGACCCACAAAACTGTAAAAACAAGGAAAAGGTTAACATATTGTAAAATTCGGTCTATTGAACGCACTGGTAGAAAAGCTGCACCCACGAAAGTTGAAAAACTAAAAGAAAATCTAAATATTTTCTACAACTAAGCCAACTCTGGTATGTATGCCTTCGCCTAACAATGACAATAGTGTGACATGTACTGTAGAGTTGATTGCTGACTGTCTACTTCTTGACATTATCAAACTCAAAACTAAATGGAAAGCTGAACTCCAGCAGTAGGAATAGTTTCCACAGACCAGAGAGAATATATGGCTAGGAGTACGGATGTCCGGATCAAGATCGAGTGAAAAAGATTGGTTGTATTAATTTTCTGACATTTTGAGAGTCACAAAGTGATGAAATAATCAAACGGTACAAAGGTCTTGCCAAATGGCTTTATATTAAAAATGTAACTTTTCGGGGTATTTTTAGTACCGGTAAGACTGTGTGCGCGCGCGCACACACACACACACACACACACACACACACACACGCACACACACAGTGCTTTAAACTGTTCAATAACACCCCAGGTGTAGTTTACTATAAACTAAACATGCAACAAAGAATTACACATATTATACATTTTAATACAAGACACACATAATCGTTTTAGAAATCGCCAGCTTAATGTTTACAGTCAATGGAAAACCCCATTGACGGGATAGCTAGAATTAGCATTAGATCACGGGGAATTTACCGTCAAATAACAAATATTTATTCACAAACTCCGTAGTAACACATACAGACAGGTAATTTAACAATACTCATAAGCATATATTTATCCTAATCTGTGACAAACTAGTTAAATGTTTTGTCGCGACATTCTATTATTTTATTTTTATTTTACTGCAAACATGTAGCTCCATGCATGCATCACACCACACTGGCCCTAAGAGGCAAAGGCGCACATATCAGGAACAGCTCACCACCCCCCCCCCCCCCACCAACCCCCCTCCACCCCCCCACGGGACTCGGTATCAGCAGATACTTAAAAAAAATCAACTACCCGGACTCAGGTGTTCTTTGTACCATAAAGTAACAATTGTTTGATGGTTTAAAATGACTGCAATCACAATGCCAATTTCAGTTCAGGCATTTCACATTGGATGCTAGCATAAGCTAGTAGACTTATGTTAGACTAATGATAATGGAAAAGATACTGGGTTGAAAGTACTCTTTTTTTTGTTTTTTTTTAAAACTGTAGTTTATTGTTTTTTTTTGTTTTTTTTAAACTGTAATTTATTAATTAATTAATTTATTTTTTTAAATTGGAAAATACACAACATATACCACTCTATAAGCATATAATTTTTAAAAAAGCCACACTTCATAGCCTCATGTATATTCATTCTACTGTTGCTTCAGAAAGTCCATTAAGGGTGTCTCTTCAAACTCTTGCGCTTTACACCTAATTACATTGATTAGCTTTTCCAGTGCAACACACATTGCCATTTCCCTGATCAATGACTGTATCAAGGATACTTCAGTCTCTCTCCAAGATAGAGCAACCATCCCCCTGGCCTGCAGGAGGCCAAAGTTAATCACAATCCTATTTGGAGTTGATGGAAAGGTTATCTGGATACATCCCTAAAATACAAAGTTTTGCCAAATGGGGCACCTGGATACTTGTGATTTAGCTTAGAATACAGACAACCATTTTATAAAAGCTGACATTCCCATACATAATGAATTAAAGTACCTTTCTCACTCAAACATTTCACATGTACTGTATCTGGAATGCCAGGGGACCATTTATTGATTTTCTCAGGGGTTATATAAGTCCTCATCAGCCATTTGTGTTGTAGTAGTTTCATTTGAGTCTTGATAGTCTGTGATGGCTAAAATAAAATTACTTTTATTTAAGGATTTAAAATCTGCTGAGTATAAATATAGGTTTATTGGCAACTTAGATATTGATGCTTGTTTCACACAAACCCATGCTGGAGGAGAGTCTGCGACAAAGTAAAACACTGAGTTGTGCAGCTGAGCGGCTCATTAACACAGTACCACCGTAAACTCAGCATCTGAAATCCACCCCTATCATATGGCAGGTACATTAATCTAAGCCTAAATCAAGATTTTGAAAGTATGTTTTAGTAGCATTTACAGTATGACAAAAAAAACAAAAACCGCATGACCCAAGAAGACTTCTTCCTGCCTCTCATTTGGAGAACTGTTAGCCCTCTGTTGAAGTAAACCTGCATGTTCATTGCGAGCATAAATACTAGAGAAACCAACAACCTTACAGTAGGAAATAAGTGGAAACAACAGAAAATAAAAAAACAGAAGCAAAAGTACTGCTTGTGTCACAACAAAATATAGAAAACTAAAATAACGGGCTTTCAGCATGATGAGGGTGTGTGAGCTCCAGTGCTCCCAGAGTGTGGCGCTCTGAATAAGAGCCCATTCCAAAAACGCTCTGAATTTCCAAATGGTCCGGAGTGTAACAGAGCGTGCTTGGAGTGCATTTCTGAATGTACCAATTTGTGTGGAATACTTCAACATGGAGCTCATAGAGAAAGTCATGAACAGTGACTACAATTGTGGTGAGCTAAAGAGAAGTTAAGAAGAGATGAGAATGTGATGCTCCAGGGATCGTGAAAAATGAAAATAAATAAAATCTTTGGGGTTAAAGTTGGGGAAAAAACATTGTGGCTTAGTCAGAACTTTAGGGCTCCTAAACATGGAAAGATGACATGGCAAAGACTTAATGTTGGTATCACTGGTAAAATGGGCTCCATAACGCATACAAATCAGTGGCTGAAACTGGTTCTTATGGCAACCATTATTATATACATTTCTCAATGACAGACTCCCAAAAAATTTAACATATTACCCATACCTTATTTTTGAAAGAGTGAGGTTGTAAATCTGAATATACTGGACTATTTCATCCAACAGCCTGTCTGTCATTGACTCAAAGTCAGCAAAGGTATCATTCTGGAGGGAAAACACAAGTAAAATAAAGGTTTAGCTTCATCTATTCTTACTGGTTGTCCGCACAGTAAAAAAACAAAACAAAATAAAAACCAACTGCTGATCATGACAATGTTTAAGAAAGATCAACTTAAGCCCGGTAGCAAGTATGAACCTGTATAGTTTATTCAATCACCTGATTTCTCTCTGACATAAGGAAGTCTATACGAGCACCGGGGAGCCCCAGCTCCAGGTAAGTCTTCACTAGTCTCAGGTCTGCACTGTTGCCTACAGCAATGTGGGGAACAACATCATCACGTGTGGCATATAACGCTTTAAAACACACACACAAAAAAAACATTTTATTGGAAGAACTAGGTGCCTTACCATCAAGGCCATGCACGCAAACAATAAGATGAATGCCCTCGTCACAGCTTTCATCTTCCTCCAAGCTGAAATAGGGGACTGTGGATGCCAGCTCTGGTACTTCACTGTACAAGACGCCTGGAAGCTTCAATTGCTTCATTTCTTCCTTAGCCTTAATGAACCTACATAATTACAATTTAATAGGTGGATGCTTAATTATAATGCATGCAAAACCCAAAGGTGGGACGTAAGATCACAACTCACGGTTTCATCTGTGGTGTAGGTACACATTCATACCAGTTTAGATTACAAGACATGGAGGTGGAGGGATGGCGCCTTCCTGCACTCTGCCCAGTACCACCAGAGGCGACGTTGGAGCAGACTGGAGCTTTTGATAAATCCAGTTTTTCATGGATGTGGCTGATTCCAAGCTGTTCAAACAGAAGTCGTGTCTCCTGACCAGCTGTGTCGACAACACTAGTCTGCTCCTCATCAGCAACACCATTGACAAAGGCATAGCCGTCTCCTTCCTCGTAGTAGCCATTCTCTATCATTTCATGCTCACCCTCATCCTCATCGTCCTCAACCTGAGGTCCTGTTTGGATTCCCAGGGTGATAGCGGAAGTTTCAACAGGGCTGATCTCGGATACATCTGTGCTGGAAGTTGAGCCAAAATAATTCTCTACCATGCCACGTTTCACCAGGTCAGTGCTACTAGTGGCAGAGTTACTTGAGGGGCATGTAGTTAGAGGTTCACTGCGAGACTCTTTTGAGGCCTCAAGACCAGTTGCCTCCTCCAGCCTAACTTCAGGATTACCAATAACGCTGGGTTCTATTTCTAAGTCAAATACAGATTTCACTAACTGTGAATCTACTGTTGCAGAACCTGTGGGACAGGCCACATCAACGGCAGGTTGGTTTGTGTGTTCCCCAGAAAACACAACACTCTGCTCCTGTACCACAATACTAGACCTCCTGCAAAATACGTCAGCTCCACTTGATCCCCTGGAGGAACCTTCACCTTCATCGTCTGAGGGTAAGGAGTTGATAGAAGTGAGCGATGACTGACCCCCTCTGGCAGCATGAGTATCTTCTGCATGAAGAAGCACTGCTGCCTCGCAGGGCTTTTGCACTTCACTTGGCTGTACAGGCCTGAGCGCAGAACTCACTGTAGTCTTCTCTGGCTGTGGGCCAGCCATAGTTGACTCAACCACACTGAGCCCTGGAAAGGTCTGTGACCCTGAAACAAGTTGAGCTGCAAAGGAGCTGGACTCACTCTCAATGCCAGAGTCTGAGAGGCGGGAAGAGGCACTCGGAGCTGCTCTATCGGGCAGCTTAATACAATCACTCTTTACCTGTACTGAGACCAGACAGGGATGCTGGCTATGCTGTGTTGTCTCCACCACAGACTGACTGGAGTAACATTCTGCCTGGGTAATTACTGGAATATTGCTGTCAATAGTACCATCGGTCTGACATGGCCTAATAACTGTGACTTTCCCACCTTGGTTGAGACTTGGTTTAACTTCAATTTGCTTAGGTTCAGCAGAACACTGCATCAGCTTTTGGTTACTATGGTCTACTTGATAGTCTTTGTTCAGAGGCTGTTGGCACGTAGGGACAGTTCCAGTGCCTGTCTGAAGACAGGCAGCAGTAAAAGTTCTATTGTCATCAGAGACAGAATCAATCACACTCTTTACAAAGTGTGATGATGAGGCACCGGGGTCAGAAACAGAATAATCATTAGTCCTTAAACAACTAATGGAGTCCACCTGCAAGGTATACTGGTCCTCCTCTGTGTTCAGGGGAGCCTCTCCTTCCTTGTACTTGGTGCTAGGATCGGCAAAAGGAGCTTTGAGGTTTTTATAACCCACCAGGACAACTGAGTCCTTGGACCCATGTCTAATTAGCTTCTTGGAATTCTCAATCTTTGAATTTTTCTTCAGTTTGACAGATTTTCCTTTGGATTTTGGAGGTGGCTCAAAGTTGTCAGCCCAGGTTTTATTCACAGAAGCACACTGAGAATCAAGTGGTAAAAGACTGGCCGCTGCAACGCAGTCTTTAGAACTAGATTTGTCTGATTTACTTGGCACTGAGCCAGAACGTGTGTTGTGCATGCCCAGCCAGGGTCCATCACGATCTTCAAAAATGAACCAGGTTGATCATGTATGAAGACAGAAACAAAACATTTGGCTTAAAACTACTCTGTTATCCTTATAAAAGTAAACCACAATTATTTGTTACTTACCTTCAGTGACAGAATCCAAGTAGCGATCCTCAAAAATGATTGGAACAGAGCTGATGTCACCGTCCAAGTCAGCGCATTCCACTGGAAGTGGAGGCAGAGATAGAAAGTAGCTGGAACTTTTGATGGCATTAGTCATCTGCTGGTGACTGTGAGCACTGATGGTAGGTGGAAAGAAGAGATGCATCTCATTCAACACTTGTACACTACCATCCACCTATAGTAATATTTTCCCACAACACTGAAACATACTATAGCTCCTGATATGCCAAAGCAGACTGTCTTGGATGTTTGAGACAGAAGAAAGCTTCAGCAAATCGCCTCACCTGAAAAAACAGAAGGTATAAGGTCAAGATTTAAGTTTAGTTCTCCAACGACAAGTGTAGTTTTATGAGATAGAAATTGTTGTTGTTTCGGGATTATTGGGATAAATGTTAAGCACTTAAGAAATTTCAACTCACTCTTAGTGTGTGGTGTTCCACAGCTAGAAGGGCCGCAACTTGCTCCTGTAGGGAGACAATCTCCAGGAACTGGCCCCAGAGAGCCATGAGGAGAGAGCAGAGCTGGGCTAGATTCATGTTTACTAGTTCTGCCAACTCGTCAGGGGACTCTGCTTTCTGCTACACATTTTAAAAGAAAAAGCACCACCAAAGGGCTCAAGTGAGCATAAAACAGGATGAAGAACAATGACATACTTTTGATTCACAATTTAGTAACAAGAGACAACATTCTCCACTGAGGTTTTAGGGTAAAATATAAGTATATATTACCTGTAAGTTGAGTTCACTCTACGAATAACCCAGCAACCTAGTTATTAGTATATTTTTTTTATTATTTACATATCAATAATGTTAAAAACATATCTATCAACTATCAAAGAATTACAGGGAAAACACTAGTACAAAATGGTAAAGAAACAGATAACCTAGAAAGTGAACCTAATAAGTCATGAAAATAGCTATTATTATCAGTCGTATTATCACTCTCTTATCCCAAATTTGATGTCAAGCCAGTCTTTTTGCTTTTCTACCAAGGTTTTACATCATTAGAGTGAAAAACATCTTTATTTTGTTGTATTATTCAACAGATCCTACCTTCACATGCTCACATAACTCTGCTAGACGGGCCTCCAAGTCAAGTTTTTCTGAGAAGAAAGGGAACAGTGTTGCCCTTATGATTTACTTTTGTAGTTCATGTTATGTCTATGAATATGTCTGAGGAAGACTGAACAAGAGTGCAGTACTAAGAGAGTACTGGTGTGGAAAAAAAATATTTTTCTAGGATAAGATGATAAAATCAGAGAAAAGTGGCTTATACGAAGGCTTTAAAAGTGTGTAACAGAGACAGTGGGAAAAAGAGCAGTTTAGGTGCATCTGCTCATGGTGGCAATGAGTGTGCGCCATTTTTGTACAAGAAGATAACTGGAGTGAAGAGAAAAAAGGAGAGAAAGGCAGGCTGAGTTGACATATGGTAAGGGTCAGGACATACCTATGTAGACGTGCCTTTGACTCCGGGGATAGGGTCTTCTTAGTACTCGCTCATATAGGACTTGCATGCTGGGCTTGGCTAGTAAGATTGCACATATAGGCATATTTAACCTTTTTATTGATTGGTCCTTTTGGGATGGTTTAAAATGTGTCCAGATTAGTGTGTGTGCAGATTAGTTTTAGTAAGACTTTGACATAATGTTGCGTTCCGCTTGGGCATTTTAATGATTTGGATTTGTTATACTGGGCTAAGAGATGGTAAGATATTAATTTGAAGACTCTTTGATGGGTCTGTGATTATGCAGGATTTTCATTCAAATGAAATGACACGAGAATATAAAATATAAATTGTATGTAATGGTGCGGAAATGATCAAGGCTAAAGAAATAACAAAATATAAGCATGTAAGAAAAAAAAACCAGCAGAGGCAGACATAAGCACCTTGGTGCTAAAATGAACAGTATGTGGCAATTGGCAAGTATTGCATGCAATGCATTGCACATACAGTTTGCGATGAATAAATGAGCAACATGGATGCTGTATACCTAGGTCCATACGATGGGAGGATGGCAAGTCCTTAGTGACATTGGTGAAGTAGTCAAACAGGCCCTGGTAGGCAAATAGGAGACTGGAGCACATGTTATGGTGGAGGCTGAAGGCATGCTGCACACAGTGGTCAGATACCAGGAATGACCTGCCCTAAGGGATCAAGAGGGGAAACATTAAAGAGGATACACACAACTGAGATCTTACTAACATTATTTTTACATAACCATTGTCATTAGAAAGATTCAACAACATTCCTAATGCTTCAAAATGTTTTCTGTTCATATTACTAGCTATATATTGTATTTAGGCATTAATTCTGTTTTATATAAAATACTTGCTAAACTCTTACATGAGAAATGATTACAAGAAGGCCAAATATTATTGTAAATAACAAAAGCTAAATTAGTATTTAACTACAGTACAGAAGAATGAATGAATGAATGAATGATAACTTACATCTGGTGACACCTGCTTGACATAAGTGCTGCCAAACACCACATTCTCTAAAGGTGGGATGACTGAATCCTTGCTCTGTGCTGGAGCGTTGCGATTAAGCCATGTCGTCTTCACTGGCCGAGGAAAACTAGGCAGCAGAGTACATTAAAAAATGCAACATCTATATTACAGTAAAATGTGTACTTGGGCTGTGTAAAGTAGGAAATACTTTTGTGTTGTAATACAAGGCACACATCAGGTTTGACAAAATGTTAATAAAAGTGTTTGTTGAGGTATGTAGCGCTTATACCTGATAAGTGGTTGATGTAGCGCCACAAGGGAGGCGTGAATAGCTACAGACATGACAGAAAGGTGGAAGTAGTCAAACATGACATTGATGTGCTGGTGGATGCCTCGCTGAAGGCTAAAGTGCAAACGAAGTGTGCGGCTGCTGATATTCTGTAAAGAGCTTGGGTCATCTGGTCTGTGGATATGAAAACAAAAAAGCAAATGATTCATTTTCTTATTCACACTGACATAAGACTATAAAATACTTTCATAATACCATCACAAAGTGAAAAACCCATCAACACTTACGTGTAATCGCCATCAGTGAAATACAAATCTAAGAGGAGCTGGAAATCCATCTCAGAAAGGGACTCTTCCACCTGTTTTAGAAAGCATTTAGAGAGAAATTTAAACCAGGTCCAGTACAGAAGCGATTGTTTATTGAGGACATTGCATAGACTTTGCATGCATTTTTTGCCCTATGTAAACTACACTTGTTTGCTTGATAGTCATTTGGGAGGAACTATTTTCTTGCCCCTGCAGTCTGATGGTGGAAGTTCATGCCAAAAGCCTTTGTTTCCAAGATTTTTTCTGTACACAATATTTTAAGTCTTGAAAGATCATGATTTTGACAGCAATCCACTCTGACAGAAATATGTCTCAAATGTACCTGCAGACCTATTTTTGTGGAATAGGTAGAACAACACTGAGAGAATAGAATATGTCCAAAAAAACAGATGTCATTTGTTGAACAAGTTAAAGAAAAAAAAAAAACCTTCTTCTCATCCAGAAGCATCATGACTTTGAAGATGAGCACATCGTTGACAACAACCTCTTCATTCTTGTACAGAATCTGAAACGTTTTGCTGGAGATGAATTCGTCTTGGACTAAAGCAGGAAATGCAAGGTCAGAGCCTAGAAGAAGAAGAAGAAAATTCTTAGTGTATTGACGTGTTGGGAATATTTTTATTGAAAAAAAGGTAGCGACAACATGGATCCATTAATGCACATAGATCATGACTATATAAGACCCTGTGCTTCCAAACATTTTCAACATCCTCATAAATGTATTTACCGCTTGGGTGAAGAAGACTGGCTTCAATTTTGTGTGGCACCCGAGGTGGAATCTTCAGACTGGCACGAATCTGGTAGAACCTGAAAAATGGGAACATCTTAAAGAATGTAGACACACACACTGATATGCGATACAATGTATGTTTGTTTGGTATCTAGCATAACTAGTACAGGAATAAACTACCCCCAAGCCTCCAATGGCTTAATTTGTAAAATGACACTAAACCCTTCCTGAATAATAATGAGCACTTTCTTTTTGCAGCCACTCATGTAGTAAAGCTGAGCTCTTCAAGTAATGATGAGCTGAGGTCGTGTTTCGTTTCACCACAGTGAAGCATTAAAACTATCCCCGCTGCTTTAAAATATACTGAACCTCCTTTAAGTTTCACTCTAACATACCAAATGCTGCCTTGTGAGTGTTACCGTTTACTAGTATTTGCCACTTAATACGATTCCATTTTCAAAAACCTTATCTCTTATTTATTTCATTAATTTCATATTTGATCGTGGCTTGTATTATACTGATCTTACTCTTTGATAGTACATGAGGACACTACAACATTTAAATCAGCAATAAACAAAATTCAACTTGTTATGGAAATGTGGGCGACAGCCTGCTAAAAGAGAATCACAGCCAGCATCTTCATAGTTTATTCATTTTAAAATATGCTACCCAGGAAGTTTGTGCTCAATGCTTCTAAACCACAAATGTGATTTATGGCCGCTGTGTCCAAAACACAGAAACTTTTATACATAATGTCCATCACATACACGGTTTGAAATGTATCTTCTAAACTCCCTGTATTGTGAAGTACATTACAAAGTGATCCTTATTAATCTATAGCAAAGAAAGCTCACCTCATTGATTAAACATGTTATTCCTTAGCGTTTGATTACTGTATGTGTCAAAGACCATTTTGATCATCATTTTGGTTTGCCTTCTGTAAAACTATCAACCAAAATACCTCGTTCTACAACCCAATTTCCCCATTGGAATGGCAAGTTTTTCTGCAACATTCAGTGGAACCACCAATGTTGAACGTCCCAGAAGTGGTACAATTTAGAGTTAGACCAAGGTTTTCTGGAACAAATGCCTCAAAGTCAAAACTTGGAGGCTGAAAAGTCATCATGCGTGACTTCACGTAAATCTCGATACAGCTAAACCACAGGCATCAAACTCAAGGCCTGAGGGCCAAATCTGGCCCTCTACTTCATTTTAGGTGGTCTGCGAAAGCTTGTCACAATATTTCCTTGACTTCACTGTTCAAAAGTAGTTATCCACCCCAAAAATATAATTTAAAAATGCAGGGGAAAGCTAAGAGACAACAAATGTAACTGCCTCGCGCTCTAGTTACACGCCTAATCCGTAAAAAGTGCAGCTTAGCTTCTGGCAAATGGACGTCATGGTTTGCACTATGCGTTTGGCAGAATGTCAAGCTTGTTAACTTGTTAAAAAATTACATCACACAAATGTGAATCATCAGTGCAACACAAAAAAAAAAACAGCAGTTAAGTACAAACGTAGCTCGTCTACAGCATTCATTCCCTGAAAAGAAACCACTGATTTCGTCCTTAAAACAATATATCTACTGAACATATTAAAGTTATATATATATATTCAAAAAAAAGGACAAAGAGACATCCTCGGAAAGACGTCTTGTTTGTTTGCGGCAATTATTTTCCCCGTTTACACAGTAAGTATATTGTATAATTATGTTCTGCTACAAAAATGCAAACAATGTTTAGATAGCTTTTTACAAATGGGAGACAAGGGGCCGTGTTCCACCAACTGCTCGGTAAAATGCGTAGTTGCCGGTATGTCATTTCCGCTATGTCATTTTTGGTGCACCACCAAGTGAGCCAGCGCAGGAATGACTACAGTAGTCACTAAATATAAAAGATCAAGTACTGAATAATACAGCAAGATGTGAGAGGAGCCGATAGGCTTAATCAGCATCCTGTCATCTCAGATAGTGGCTTTGGTGAAAAATTACTTTTTTAAAACAAGAAAATAGATACTCTAGCTTTAAGCTCTTGTTATTTAATTTAAAATGTCATTAAACCTTTTCCTGTTTACCCAAAACAATTTGTTTTGCATTTTGTTCACTTACTGCAGTGTTTTCCAACCTTTATTGAAAATCTCGTGGCACACACCCAGACAAAAATGTCACAATGTCCTGATGATTTCTCAGGACACACTAGCGTGCCATCCTGGTTGGGAATCACTCACCTACTGTACCGAATGTAAACTTAACCAATGATGTCCCGAACTTTGATTTTTGGCACACCGTTAGACCCCTGATGATTATACCATTATAACTGGCCGCCTGAGAACAAGCGTAACTACTATGACGAAAACACGGTTGACACGATCAAGTCCACAAGCGCTTTGCCGTTGCCTTTTTTGTGATATTACCGGTGATGACAAAGAGGTAAAGTCTGATAACCACAGAAGAGGAAATTGAACTTAATGTGAGATTTACTTTTTTTTCTTAATGTGAGATTTATTTTTTTAACAGTTAAATATAGTGAAGAATTGGTTTGAAATTCCAACAACATGGAAGTAAACAGGATTGTGAGAGACTTAGGACGTTCCATTGTATTTTATTAAATATCTTTGAGAAAGCATTAGTGCAGGGGTGTCAAACTAATTTTTGTCACGGGCCACATCGTAGATATGACTTCCCTCGGAGGGCCGCTACAACTGTGAACCCGTAAAAATTAAATATTACCTCCTATACTGTAATTACATGCAGTACACACAACACATTGATGAATAGCCAGTTTTGAAATCAGAAGCCTATAAAAACATGTTTTTCAACTATTACATTTCTTTTCAAAGGGGGATTGGTAACAAAAAAATGGTTGCAAATATCTCAATGGTATTACACCAGAACACAATGAGCAATTTTGATTTGCTTTCGCGGGCCACATAAAATGATGTGGTGGGCCGGATCTGGCCCCCGGGCCATCAGTTTGACACCTGTGCATTAGTGGATTGCTACTGACTGGAACATATGGCAAAAAAGTACAAGACAGATGTTGTCTAACAGTGTCATGACAATGACTAGCTTACCCTCTCTGGAAGAGGTCCACATTGTAGAATTTATGGAGCTCCACCGAGAACTCCACTGTGGCCTGAACTTCGGTCATTGTGGTCTCTACAGGCTGAGGTGCCTAACGTCATCTGGGACACATGCAAAGGCCTGCTAAGGAAAAGAGAGACCACTGAGCTTATCACAGAGCGAGATATGAATATGATTCAAAAGTATGAGACTAGAGTAATGAAGAGCCTGTGAGGGGAATTTTGGAATTGTTCTCTGGTACAACTTAAAAACAAAAATAGGAATTGTATGACACAGAGTGGGTGAAAACTACAAATGACAATAAAATAAATTTAAACTATTCAAGAAATGACAAATGATATATTTTCACAACTAAAAATAGCAATTGTATGAGGAAGTGGGGGAAATGTGAAAAGAATCAACAAAAAAGCCCAAAACTAAATAAAATTCAAGAGTCAACATGTTTATTGTCACATACACAGTAAAAACACAATGGTAGAACTGAGTAAAGAAACTGTTACTTGGCTAGTCTCCCTCCACTTTTACAAAGAATATCCATCCATCCATTTTCTGAGCCACTTCTCCTCACTAGGGTCGCGGGCGTGCTGGAGCCTATCCCAGCTGTCATCGGGCAGGAGGCGGGGTACACCCTGAACTGGTTGCCAGCCAATCGCAGGGCACATAGAAACAAACAACCATTCGCACTCACAGTCATGCCTACGGGCAATTTAGAGTCTCCAATTAATGCATGTTTTTGGGATGTGGGAGGAAACCGGAGTGCCCGGAGAAAACCCATGCAGGCACGGGGAGAACATGCAAACTCCACAAAGGCGGGGCCGGGGATTGAACCCGGGTCCTCAGAACTGTGAGGTTGACGCTCTAACTAGTTGGCCACCGTGCCGCCTACAAAGAATATAAAAGATAAAAAAGAACAATTTAAAATGTAATATATATATATATATATATATATATATATGAAGTAATGATGAAAAAAATAATACATTTAAAAGGAGTGCATATAAAAAGTGAACAACCCTATAAAATTAGCAGGGTTTTCTGATGTACTAATATTTATCCCAATAAATCATTTGAAAATATTTGAAAATTAACTAACTAGAACTATAATCTGTAGAATTCTATTAAGCAATTAAATTATTTTAGGGGTAAAATATGTTTAAAAAAAAAAAAAAAAAGCATAAGTCGGTCGCAAACATGAGATTGTGAGGGGAGCCCATTTCCCATTGGATTGAGGTCTTTGGTCATTGCAAAAACTTACATTTTCTTTTAATTAAGTCAATATTTTGTTGATTGGCACAAAATGACACCGAATGGAGAGGTTTCTTATAAAAGTCATTACTATATCTTATGTATTGCATGCATTTAGCTGTTTTCCCCCTAAAATTGGTCGATTAAAATGTATTTAATTAATTTCTATTTATGTTTTTATAATCGATCAGCACACCACCGGCCCCCGCCGATAAAACATTTTTCAGGGGTGCGACACTGCTGAGGACTCAGCCCCCCCAAATCCATTCAAACCAGTGACACCCCTTTGCAGTTGGTTCAGTTTTTAGTTTTCTGAAGAAAAAAGAAAAAAATTTACTCCCTGCCAATGGTTACAATGTATGAACAGTTTTTTATTTATTTTATTATTGTTGATTCATTGTAATATAGTTGCAGTAAATAATAGAGTAAAACCTATTATAAATTATGAATTTGGTATAAAAACAAACTACAGTATTTTACTCAAATATTTTAACACCCCCCACAATCTACGAATAACATGGCCCATCTGTCCATTTTAAAAATCAAATGTGGCCATTGAGCACTAAAGTTAGCCCACCCCTGGGTTATGGTTTACATTTGGGGGAAAAAAAACAAAACAAACACGGTCCACACAGCGATGTGTGGACTAGCTGCCAATGAACCAATTTGTTCAAAACGTTGAAAACCAGTATGATATAGAGTATTAAAAAAATCAGCTTAGCTCGTGTAGTTTTATATTGTACCCCGCATACGTGCGAACACCCTTGGCAACCTTGAACGAAAGTAGGACAGTTAGCGAAAATAGCCCACGTCGTTAAATTCAACATTTAGCTTATATGCATTAAAAAAAAGACCAAAACAGACTCGACTTAATTTAATATTCTTAAAAGGAAATATTATTACATTCGAGGTGAAACGGCATTGCAATGTGCACCACTATTATTATTAATGAGCAGACGTGATAGTGGTTCCGAAGTGGTCGACTAATAATCACAGCAATGGTGTCTTGCTGTTTCAAGTGGTGAGCGAGTGACTCCTGATAAAGATTCGCTTAAGGGCCCACAACATGTCGGGCGGGATCAACAAACCATCTCACAACAGAGCACGCAAGCGCTGATACCAGTGTAACATAAATTGGAATCAGTCAGCATTGCACGAACTAGTCGCAATGTAGAAGCTAGCAGGCTAACATTAGCTACGGAGAAGCTAACAACTCACTTACCATTGCACTGGCAAGCTAACATTAGCGAGCTAACCACGTAGTCCGCCCGTGCTATATTTCGTTCCTCTCCCTGGTCCTGACGGAAAAGCCTTGCTAGCAGCTCAATGACACGTCCACCTTCTGAGAAACCATAGAGGATAGCCGCTCATGAAATGATAGACTGGCCATTTACTTTGCAGAATTTGGGTACTAGCCCGAGCGCAATCTGAGCAGCTGTCAGTAGCGTTGTTGCTTCCACAGCCCATTTACGAGCGTGCAGTATTGCGCCGCACACACCAGAGGCGCAGTTGACACCGCACTGTACAGACAGTGCAACATCTCAAACGAACTTGCAACTTTTATTACAGCGGCATACCTGTATGTGTGTGTGTATTTGTTATTATTTTTAAAAAAGATATAAAAATAAAAATAATTCTACAACTACTACTACTAATAATAACAAAGTTGTAATTCTCTATTTGATTAATTAAACCAAAGTTGCTCCCATTGAGTTTAAAAACCTCTTTCCTCAAGGGAGACCTGACCAAGACAGGCAGCAGCAAAAACACAGTTACAAAAACACAAAGTGAATCAGGACAATTCACAAAGCACAACATTTTGTCTATGAGTCATATCGAGGAATCAACTGTCGCCAACTAGTCACTTTAAATTAAAAAAACTTGAAGGACACCAGTTTCTTGAGCATTAAGTCATTCTGCAACAGATTCTTGGCTGAGGGTGCAGCGTTTACCCTTTTTTCAATTTCTGTCTGAGCATTTGGAACAGAGAGCATAATGACGTCCTGAGAACGAAACAAAAAATGCAATATATATATGTTTGTGTGTGTGTGTGTGCGTGTACTACTCCGCCTGATAAAAATCACATCGATAGGGGGAAAGCAGACCAAGAATTGCACTTTAAAGGTGTACCAGGTGATTGAGCCTGCGGGTTGCCAACACAGGCCATCCAACTTGAGAGTGCAACTCGTAATGGTGCGCACAGGCATGCATGTATAAAAGACCACTATAGTCTAAAACAGGTAAAAAAACATCCATCCATCCATTCTCTGTACCGGTTATCCTCACTACGGTCGAGTTGCACTGAAAATGTTACAGTAAAATAAAAATAAAACTTGTTTCTAAACTAAAAACCCAGTTTTAGCCATTGCTTTTTCACAAGACACAGTTCCTGCGATTTAAAAATTAAGAGATTCGCCAATCATTACATTAAAAAAAAAACTTTTTTATTTAGTGCCAAATAAGAACAGAAGTCATCCCGGGGCACTATACACAAGGAGCAGGTCTAAAACCAGACTCCTCACCTATTCAAAGACCAACTGTACCTCACATTAATAAGGAGACTCAATATGCGCAGTTTCAGTATTTGTAACAGTGGACAACCTCTGATAGATAGATGATCAAAGGCCACATTAAATCATTAAAATGGAGAGATGACATGTAAAATATCTCAAATATTTAATTTGAATAGTAAAACAATAATTCATTCTCATTTTTAATTAACCAGTTTAGGTAAAAATACCAAAATTATTAATTGAAGACTCTCAATTCCCCGTAGGTGTGAATGTGAGTGCGAATGGTTGTTTGTTTATATGTGCCCTGTGATTGGCTGGCAACCAGTTCAGGGCCTCCTGCCCGATGATAGCTGGGATAGGCTCCAGCACTCCCGCGACCCTTGTGAGAATGAACGGCTCAGAGAATGGATAGATGGATGAATACCAAAATTAATGCAACAAATATTACATGCGGCGGCACCGTGGATGACTGGTTAGAGCCTCAGCCTCACAGTTATGAGGAGCGGGGTTCAATCCCTGGCCCCGCCTGTGTGGAGTTTGCATGTTCTCCCCGTGCCTGCGTGGGTTTTCTCCGGGCACTCCGGTTTCCTCCCACATCCCAAAAACATGCATGAATTGGAGACTCTAAATTGCTCGTAGGTGTGAATGTGAGTGCGAATGGTTGTTTGTTTGTATCTGCCCTGCGATTGGCTGGCAACCAGTTCAGGGTGTACCCCGCCTCCTGCCTGATGATAGCTGGGATAGGCTCCCGCACGCCCGCGACCCTAGTGAGGAGAAGTGGCTCAGAAAATGGATGGATGGATGGATATTACATGCTTCTTGATAATGTACTGTCAATGGTCAGTAGGCTGGATTAAAAAATGATGTGGGACATACTTTACCCACCCTTGATATAAATGGATAGATAGATAGATAGATAGATAGATAGATAGATAGATAGATAGATAGATAGATAGATAGATATACAGACAGACAGATAGACAGACAGACAGATAGATAGATAGATAGATAGATAGATAGATAGATAGATAGATAGATAGATAGATAGATAGATAGATAGATAGATAGATAGATATACAGACAGACAGATAGATAGATAGATAGACAGACAGACAGATAGATAGATAGATAGATAGATAGATAGATAGATAGATAGATAGAGAGATAGAGAGATAGATAGATAGATAGATAGATAGATAGATAGATAGATAGATAGATAGATAGATATACAGACAGACAGATAGATAGATAGATAGATAGATAGATAGATAGATAGATAGATAGATAGATAGACAGACAGACAGAGAGACAGATAGATAGATAGACAGATAGATAGATAGATAGATAGATAGATAGATAGATAGATAGATAGATAGATAGATAGATAGATAGAAAGATAGAGAGATAGAGAGATAGATAGATACATAGATTGTAGATAGATTTCACAAAAGCACTCATAAAAAGTCGTGTCATTGCTTTCATAAAAGCATTAAGTTTTGTGATTAATCGTATGGCTAAATACACAAATAATTTTAAGGCAAATTGCACATGCCCCCCTGAAAAACACATTTTTAATGCTTGTTTGATGCCTTACCTTTTAGCATTTTGCTCTCAGTTTACAGCCCAATAAAAATATATTCGTTTTGGCTCCCAACCCAAAGTTTGTGAAACCTTGCTGAGAATGTAAAGTTGACACTGTGCACAATTTTGACTCACACCCCAAAAGTAACGGGACAAGGACTGTCTTAGTACTTGAGGTTTATCACTCCTGCACCAGGGACTCAACATCGTCTAAACTCTTGTCCCCTTCTACTGGAATTAACACAGAATAATAATAATTGGCACAGCACGCTAGGACATGGGCGGAGTCAGAGAGTAATTCTGAAACCAAACGGTGTTGATATCATATCATGTAGATCAGCATTTAGTTCATGTTTGTTTTCTTTTCCAGAAATATCTTTCTGAACACACACGGTTGCCGCAATGTCAATCCCACAATATTTCTGCACTGGGGTCCAGTAACTCAAAGTAAGTGCTTCACACTGTGGAGCTAAATGGCGAAATAACATGGACATAAGTGGACTAATTTACATCCTCTACCTTCACAGTTGGAAAATTCTGCTTATATAAGGGACTTTTATGTATGTATAGTGACTCTGTTCATGTTATTTTATCTTCCTTCTGTACATACTGCCGTGCTTATGTACTGTATATTTTATGACACATCCTGTGTAGGCTTCTTCACTGAGAGAAATTTATAAGCCTTGTTTTAAATCATATCTATTTAGCAAATGCAAGTTGCATGGTGAAATGCATGCCTGAATTAAAAGGATAAGGAAGGTTTAATAAAAAAAAATCTACCATGGAATAACGTCAGACGTTTATCAGAATGCTGGCACTACCAAATATAACTATTGTGTTAGATATGCATTCCAAACTTGAAAGAGAATTTAGCTTCCTGCCCAATCGTGCACAAGTAGTAGAGCTTATGTGTAAAAAGGCCACAACAAACACAAAGAGGTGGCCCAATATTTATTCAAGCTGAAGTTGGTGCAGCTTTGCAAACAGTGGGCTATTATTGCCTCGACACACAAACCGGTACCACACACATGGTGACAAATAACAGGCTGCTTTTCTTATGTGTCCAGCTTTCAGCTGTGAGGTTGTCAGCCCAAGTTGACATTCATTTGCAGCAGCAATCCATGTGTGCTCAAGTCAATATCGGAGAGGAGCTTTCCGAGGTAGGTAAAAAAAAAAAGAAGAAAAAAAACATAGAAAACCAACAAAAAAATAATAATTATTCTTGTTTTGATTCGAGTTTGTAGTTTACAAAAAAGTAAATAACTGCTCATACATGTACACAGTCAGATATAGGGGTACAGTAGGGTCAATCTCGGTTCCATGGTCAAAAAGTTACAAATATGCTCCCGTACAGTAAAAATCAATTGTCACTGCTACAAAACAGATTGTACCTTTGTGATTATTATCCATATGACAGGACATGGTTTACAAGTCGGAGAGATTATGCATGCATTTACATGCAAAATGAGCAGTTCAATTCTAAAATAACAATTTAGATGAAATAAAGATAAACAGCACGAACAGTGATTTAGTATACAAACCTAATCAACGAATAGCTAAGGCTAAGGCATTTTCTTGACAGTAGAAGCTATGTTGTCCAACATTTTTTTTTAAATGTATTTTGCCACATATTGAATGATGAGAATTTGATGGAACTAACCCACTGATCCTGCCGGATTTTACATCATGTCCCATTTCCATATTGCAAAACTGACAAGAAGAGGCACGGTCAAAAACGTCCCAGGATCATCTCCACAACGTGTTGGTGATCAAATAGGCCCAAATTTTAACTTCAGAATCAGCACCAAGTACTGGATGGCGTTCCTGCTGCCACTAGTCTTGTTTTGCTTTGGTCAACAGCGCTATCTGTAGGTGAAAATATAAAATACAACAACATTTAACCCTGTCCATGGTCCTGAAGCGTTATTAGGATTCCCACATGGTTTCTAGGTAGCCTAGAAACTAAAAAAATCCTAATCCTAATAATGCTGAGACGACACAATGATGTTACAATATGATACAAAATCCTTTAGAGTATTTCTGTACAGATACGTTTGCCTTGTTGACAGGCAGCACTATAACAACTGGGATATTTGGGAAATGCAGGATGACGAGAAAAGAAAAGAGCAGCTAGTCGCTAGTTTAAACAGATAATCTCAGTCTCTGGAAGTGTCTATTCCTACTGTGAATAGTGAGAGGCAGATTGAGCGTTGTTTTCAGCCCCCTGCCCTCACTTTTCAACAATCAATGGTACAAGCGCCTGTTGAAAGTCAGAAAGCTCTCACTTTTACACTTTTACTTGACTGCGACAACATTGTATCTCAGAAGTTATTGCCCAGGTAAAAAATTTAGCCTGGATGGCTTCACCTTGATAGGAAAACTCAAGGAGAATCCACTGATTCAGGTATATTTTGTACATTTTAGTTTCCGCTTAGAAAATAATATTATGATTCTAATCACTATAGAGACATTTTTCAACTCAATTGCTTTATTGTGTTTTTGGCCAGTTAAGCAAATACTGCAATTGGTGGGTGACAACCCCTGGGTGTACCCTGTTACTCTCACCAAAAGTCTGCTTAGATAGGCTTCAGCTCACCCGTGACCCTAGTGTGGAAAACCACTATAGGAAATGGATCTGATTATCAGTTTATCTTTTATACTGCGCTATTATTCATTAAAGCTATAATAATTTTGAATGTCACATGTATTCCAGATCATTCTGATAACAGTATACTATGTAATCATTGGAACAAGTTGCATTCACTGAAGATGCTGGGGGTGTTTTTTTTTTTTTTTTTTAAATCAATTTAGGACTATTATGTAATTTGTTGTTTTTACAATGCTGTAATGACCACCTAAAATTCATTCTCATTCAAAACAATCAGAAAACACAGACATTGGAAACAGACAAAGGTTTTGTCCCCTATAACACTAAACCAGGGGTCAACAACCTTTTTGAAATTGAGAACTATTTTTGGGGTAGACAATAATGCAAATGCAAAGTTCGATACACACTTCTGAAATAACATGTGCTCAAATTACCTTTAATTAGACGTTATTATTAATAATTCATAATATTAATCTATGTGAAGACAGTGATCATGTATCAACAATAACAGATAAATATCAATATGTAACATTTATTTCTATAAATTCCTGCAAGTAGTTACACTTTCAAATGATCACTTCTACAACATTCCTCGCATATCACAATATCCCATTTTCCATAGCCACCAACAGTGACTAACTGAGATATTTTTAGGACAGGCTCGTGGGCTACTCATGTGGTCCTTGGGGGCAGCCTAGTGCCCGGGGGCACCGTGTTGGTGACCGCAGTCTAGTTAAATAGTTACATATTTACAGTATATTGTGCTTGCAATGCATGCAATGAAATGCACCTTAGAACCAATCCTACGACTGGGCATGACATAGCCATCCATCCATTCTCCGAACCGCTTATCCACACAAGGGTCGCCTATCCCACCTATCTTTGGGTAAGAGGCGGGATACACCCTGAGCTGGTCGCCAGCCAATCGCAGGGCACATATAAACAAACAACTAATCGCACTCACATTCACACCTGCGGGCAATTTAGCATCTTCAATTAACCTACCACGCATGTTTTTGGGATGTGGGAGGAAACCGGAGTACCCGGAGAAAACCCACACAGGCACAGGGTTAACATGCAATCTCCACAAAGGGGAGGCGGGATTTGAGCCCGGGTCCTCAGAACAGCGAGGCATGTGTTCTAACAAGTCTCCCACTGTTCTGCTGTTATTATTATTAAACATATTATTATTAACATTATTATTAAAAACGATATACACATTTACACACACATATTTCAGGCAACAAATATATTAAAGCAAAAAGCAGCAACAACAAAACAACAACAAAATTGGAAAGTGACTGTTGTGAAGAGGTTATTAAAACAAGAAAGCTAGAGGTGGCCCAATGTTTTTTGCACAGTACTATATATCTACATGTTACACTCGAAGCTACAGTTCGACCTGCAATGACAAAAAAGTGGGAATTGTTACATGTTTTGTCTAACAACAAGACTAGTGCACACACGACGCAGTCCTGCAATACCACTCACTCACCTATAAGGGTTTGTTTCCAAGACTGATATCGTGCATCTACCTTTACATGCGTTCGGTGTGACCATATTGCATTGAAAGTATTACACACAGTGCCCCCTGGAGGACCTAATGAAGAAAACATTGATATAAATGTAATTTTTAATATATATATATATATATATATATATATATATATATATATATATATATATATATATATATATATATATATATATATATATACATACACATATATATATATATATACAGTATATATAATACATATAATAAAACATACAGTACTGTATTTTTACTTTTAATAATAATAATAGTAAACGGTTTCACTTCCCTGATTGTGGGGAATTATGGTGTGAATGTGATTATGTTGTACTTAATTTGATCTTTCTATCAAGTTTGATATCCAAACAATGCTGCTCCATTGTGATGTGACGAAAGCAGAGAAAAGCGCCTGTCGCGACCTTCCTATCTATCAGGACACCGGTAAGAAAATGACAGTAGATTTTTTTCTGTCGCAAGCCAATTTAAATAAACCTCTGATCAGCCTAGATTTCGTAAATGAGTGTGAAAGTAATCACAAATATGCACGTTCAAGTCACCCACATTGTGTGAGTATTGTGTCATGTGAGCAAATGTGTAAGATGATTAAAAGATTTCACTTACTTTTTACTTTACATATATTGGGAATTATAACCGACCAATCCTGCCTTTCGGATGAGTCTTTATGACCCCTCCCCTACCCCCCCCCCCCTTTCACCTGATACTGCATGAATAAACATGACACACTATGAATATTTATGAACTCGTGATGGCCACGGGCCCTCTGAGGGTCTCTAGATAGCCGAGTGGGGTCCACTTGGGTTGTTTTGTCTGGGGCTTCTTCCATCCCAACAAATCCCACAGAAAAGGATTTTCAACTGTTACCTTTCCAGCCCACAGGGAATCATGGCTCGGGCCCCCGGCTATCGAGGGCCTCTCCTGGGGCTGCTTCTGCACTTTGGTCTGCTTTGCTCGGCTCAAGTAAGTCTTATATGTGACCCTCTTTCCACTCTCTTTGTTTCTCTTTATAGACTGATGTGACGGACGAGCAGGTGAGTGCTTTTTGTTCAGACAGATGAGCTGTTGTACAAGTGTTTTCTTTATTTAAATTTTAAGATATTTCACATACAGTATAAAATTATATTTGAGTAACCTCTGTCCAGATGCCTTGGAGGGAAAAGCTTAACACTTTATAAGGCACTTATATGTCATGTAATTTACATTGTTTTCCTACTTTTTATTAATACAGTAACTTCATCTATTTAAAAAAAAAGTGTATTTATTTTTAAATCACATAGTTGTAATAATGATTTCATTATATTTTTTTGGGTCACAAATATTTAGAGTTATTTTTCCATGATTGTCATCTTTTCTTGGGTGAATGAAATCACTGTGTTTTAACTTACTCAAATATGGTCCAGGAAAACCCAAATGCATTCACAAATTATGTACGTAGGTTGCTACGATATAAATACATAAGAAGGTTGCAAAATTATAATATGAAAGGTTTGGTCGATGGCGCAACTATTCCCATGGTGTCACTTTCATTTTGACTCTACTAAAAAAAAAAAATAATCACAAAAGACATCAAAATATAATTTTGCATTTTCAAATTTCAAATGGTTTTGTGTTAATGTGTTTTTCCAAACTCAGAGGGTCCAAGGACCCACTGGACCTGCAGGTGTACCAGGAATTGATGGCATTGATGTGAGTTCTTTAGTGGAGTAATGATCATCCTATTTTGTTTTCCCATATTGTATGTGTGACTCAATATTCAATGATCCTCTAGGGTGATAGAGGATCAGATGGCCCAGCTGGTCCTGCTGTAACTATACATTTTGATTTCATGATAGATATTTCCTTTTTTTTTTTTTTTTAGTTTAATCATAGGCCTTTTTTCCACTGTTTGTGTGGTACTGTCATTTGCAGGGACCTGATGGGGAGCCTGGTAGAGTTGGGTCTTCTGGATTACCCGGAATTCCTGGAAATGATGTAAGTATTTGTATGTGTAGTGTTTGTATGTATGCTTTTCTGTATTCATATTTTAAGATTATTTGTATTTGCAGTATTACTGGACTTTTAAGGTGTAAAAATGGTGTCACCTAAAAATAAAATATTAAATTGACAGTGTGTTGTGTAAAAGTCTTGGGCCATCATTTGATTAACTGATTTAACAATGCTTTAGTGAAATTATATACAGTGAGGAGCTCAAGGCCTGAAGTGTTGGCAGTGACTCAAATTTTGTGTTTTCTGCTGGAACATTTTAGTGTTACTGTAGCTGGTTTCAACAACTTTAAAGCATTTTGAGTCACAAATGTGAAAACTGGAGCATGCAAAATGAGTGAAACACAAACTTGTTGAACTGTCTAAACATTTTGGCCGCAAATGTAATTATTTACCTGTTTGTTTATTGGAATGCAATTAGAAAAGAATCCCCAAAGTATTTACACCACACTATTTATTGGGCAAAGTCCCTCGTGAGCCATTCCTCAGACTGTGAATTCCAAAGTTAAGTATGGTCTTTAAAAAATACACAATATTAAGGCAAAAAACAAAAACAAAAAACAATTTAACTATACATTGCAGTGCAGTGTAGTTGTTGGCACATGCCTCTCTAAATTAATGAAATGCAACCCTAATTAATGTTTATTATTTACTGTTTGACGTCACAACAGCTGGTGAAGGGTAGTAGTGGTGCAGTACAATACTGAACATAATTGGCAGGTAAGGAAAATTCCATAATACATTGTAAAACTATTTCTAAAATGATGGCAGTTTGAAAACAAAAGCATCTCTGTGATCCAGATGCAGTTGGTAACTCCCACTGAAAATCCACAAAGCAGTGTGGAATGATTCCTTGTTTGAAATGAGCCAAAGGAATGTTGCTCTCTGCTGTCTGCACTCTAAGTGGTTTGTCCTCTTGGCCCACTGCTGGATCCTTCCTCCTCTAAACCTTTCCCCTGTGTGCCTCTATGTTTGCTAGGATTTGATAGAAACGGGGGATTTAATCAACGCTTGATTCTGCACAGTATTATAATATAATGTAACAGCCGGTAGGAGGTGGTTAATCCCTTTTATGATCAGGGCTCCTCCCACATGTGAAAGTTATGATAAATGATGTAGCACTATATTGGTCTAATGCTGAATATGGAAATATAGCCAGAGGAAAAAAGTACTGGCTCATTTAACAAGCACATGACAACGTATGAGCTAATCCTGACTGAATGTGTTCTCTGCAGGGTTTGACCGGCCCTATCGGCGAGCCCGGACCCGACGGTCCCCCCGGACAGAAAGTAAGCGACTAATGAGCCCCTCACCTCAGAGAACGTCCGGGAAACGATGCCAAGCTGCTGTCTGCTCTTTTGGCGTTCTTTGCATAAATTCCTCCTGACAAATGAGACCTAATCCTGCAAGTCCTCTGTGTAATCTCCGTGGGGAGGAAAAGCCCGACATCACTCCTCATTAGTAGAAACATTGCTGGGTCAAGTGTGTGCCTGGCTGGCCCAGTCATGTGCCAACGATTTAGTCTCACATAGATTGTTTGAAAAAATCGGAGTGCTTAGATCTAGCCATTCAATTACTGTCAATGTATTTGTTTCTAGGGTGAACCCGGAACAGTTGGACCTCGTGGAACTACTGTGAGTTAAACATCATCTCCATCAAACAATATGAAACACTCATCACTCTGTATGGTTCTCCCCAGGGTCTCGGGTCAGATGGACCTCCTGTAAGTTTCTCACGATGCTATTAGTCGTTTTTGCATGAAAACAAATTTCACCTCCATCTGGTTTCATTCTGAACAGGGGCCACCTGGGCCTGGAGGACTTCCGGGCCCACTGGGAAAAACAGGACCACCTGTAAGTACAGAAAGTGTTTTAATTAGCTACTATTAACCACCAAAAGTGAAAGTTAGTCCATGTTAGACTTAACATTAAGTAACGTTGCTTTTAAACCTCTTTGGAGGCATGAAACAGATGATGTGATAAAGTCTGCCGTCACTAGAATTTGTTAAATTATTGCAATGTAATATACAGTATTGCTTCTCATAACATGATATATAAACTGTCTTTGCATTTTAAGGCCCTTCTCACAATTTTAATATCAAGTGTAGGGGCAAAACACATCATATCAAGTAAGGAGGACTTGGATTTCCACTGGATTTCCATTTCCTAGTAAATGTTTTTTTTTTCACATCTGACTCATTTTATTGCAGATAATGCTGCCTTTTGGCTATCATTGTTTTCATCAGAGTACCTTTCATTTCATAGCAGGTGATTCTGGAGAGAGGTTTTAAAATGCCCCTGCATCGCCACTATGCAAATAAAAAGAAAAATCCTACAATTGATGGTACAAAGAAGAAACTACAATGACTATCGTGTGCACATTTCATTCATTAAAAATGACTTTTAATTTGCTCTTGGCCTATACGTGTTAATAGTATTGTTACTATTTATTTGATTTGATTTATGTATAGATGCTTTTCTGGATAATACGAAACACAGGGGACACAACAATAGAACTAAGATAATTGAAAAGTGATTAACCATTATAAAATTGATATAATCTAATCTTTATAGTATCACTATACAAGGGTTCAGATTTGATGTCGACAATGTCTTCACACATTTTGTGCAATTGTTGAACACAGGGGACAATGGGTGTGAGAGGGCCACAAGGAGCTCGTGGGCCAACAGGGCCAAGGGTAAGTGACCACTTTAATTTGAACCCTAAAATGAAATGATGTGAAATAATACAGCAGCTCCTCTTCTAAGTATAAAACATATTTCCTCTCCATTGCAGGGGGCAGCTGGGATGCTGGGCAACGTCGACTTGGTAAAATCAGTCAACATGAAAAGAAAGACACATTTTTGTGACATGTGTGACATTTCTGAAATTTTCTGCCACTGTTTAGTGTCCCAACTCTTGTCCACACGGGACCTCTGGACATCCCGGCCTTCCTGGCATGAAGGTGATTTAAAGAGATGAGTCTTGTGTGCACTGTAGCACTGTGGTTTTGAAGTATGGGACAGTGGGCCCAAGCCTTCAGCGAACATAACAAAACGAAAGCTTCTTGTCCCCCTTCACACTTAGATATACACGTCTAACTGGTTTCCTCTGTTTACTTTTTTAAATTCTTTTTACCAGGGCCACAAAGGTGTTAAAGGTGAAGCAGGAGAACCTGGAAAACAAGGGCACAAGGTATATGTGTATATGTATATAGATATGTATATATGTGTGTTTATATATATATATGCACGTAGTGTCAATATATTGCTTAGATCTTCCATTGAGGTTATTCATCTTAATCAGGCACATCAATGCAACACACATTCCACAGCATTCTCATACAGATTATGTCTGAACCCTCTGTGGGGGAAATCTCGCTTCCCAGTATGAGGCAAGCATTTTTTTGTGCGCTGCTCTTTGTCAGGAAGAGGCCAGACATGCTTGTGTAATGCTTCTGATACCTGGCGACGCAGGAAATGATGTTCAAGCAGCCTTTTCCCCAAATTATGTGTTCATACACTATATAAATGGAAATGAGGTGATCTTTCTGTGTACAGGATATGATTCACCATCAGCCTCACAATAATGTTGTCTGTCACTTACTAAAGAGGAGCCATTACAGGGACCTTTTCCCCGTTTTTTTTTTCATACACATTCACAAATGCACAACTACTTGCTGTTAACAATAAAATGACCGCATGATGAGCCGGGGCAGATTGCATCATGTTCATGTGTAAAGTTTACAAAATGCTTCACTGAGTGTAAAAAGTTAGAGGCCTCTGTTAATGTATTAATTCCAATTTATTATACAAACAGAGGTAGAAGATAAGTTTGACTGTTCATTCTTTCTGGAATTGGCATTAGAAGAATATTCATGTTTTGCCATCAGACGAGCAGAATTGAATCATGCATCTGCTCTCTGATGTAAAACGCATGCTGACTTGTTTCATGACGTTCACTTGTTTGGTGTTGTGTACTGTTTCATTATCTGCCCTGTGTTGTTCACTTCTTTCAATTACCACTTCTATTACTTGCAATGAAAAGAACAAATTGCCTTTTTAATGGCAGAAAATCTGCAGTGCTTGAAACCCCCAAACACTTTCTTCCGTATTTAGTGTAGAGTCAGCACATTATTTCTTTGTAATTAGCAAAGCGGGGCAACAATGTCCGGCGTTAAAAATGACTAAATAAATACATTTAAAAAATAATAATTACTGTTGTTGTTTTCCAATTAACACAAATCCACAGATTTTGTGCAACCGAGCGGCATCATTATCGATGTGACTTAATTTTTGTACTGCTGCTGATGTTGTTTGTCTTGTTGTGTTTGTTCCTAGGGGGAGGAAGGAGAACAAGGGGGTCAAGGGGAAGTCGGCTCACAAGGACCGACGGTGAGATTGACTATTTTTGCTTTGAGTGTGTGTTGTGGTCATGCTTGCTTTTATTCCACTCACTTGTTGTCTCTGTTGTCCCTGTTGTTTCAGGGTGCCCACGGCATCCGTGGAGCCACAGGAATAATGGGCACTAAGGGAGAGATGGTGGGTGGTTTTTTTCCCTTTGGCATTATTTATTCATTTTAAGTTGCACTCAAAATGTTAACTTTTAATGTTTGTTGTCTGACAGGGGGCTCGAGGTCCTGATGGAGATCCAGGTCCTCAGGGTGTTGCCGGTGCATCCGTAAGTGTTTAAAAGAGATACAAAAAGTATAAAGACAAATATTTTAATTAATTACTCAATTTGAGGTTCTGCTAGACCACAGTGCACAAAGCAAAGTCCGTGAAGGCATGTTTGGATGAGTTTAGTGTGGAAGGAGAACCTTGATTAGAGCAACAAAAATTCACACAGACGGGGGTCAATCTCAGGTTTTCTTTCACTTTCCACTTGCTGTATTACAGGTCCCAATACCTTTGTCTACATAGTCTGTAATACTTCTGTTTTGGGACTCAGTGTGCACACACTTGACATAAGCACTCTAGGCAGGGCAAGTTACCTACAAAATAAAACAATACTAACACTATTACTACTAATATTGGTAGTTATGTTGGAAAAATGTTGCGTCTGACTTGTAATATGTTACCCTCGTCTGCATTACTTTTGAGTTACTCTTACCATAGCAACTATGGAACTGAGATTGAAATGGGTATAATAGTAGTATTACAAAAATGTAATTACTAATGCCTTACATTACGGCATTACAGCAAAAAGTGCTAATTACTGTAGTCGCATTACTTTTGTATTGTGTTACTCCCAACCCTGGGCAAACATATACTGTATGATTTCAGGGTGACCAAGGTCAGCGAGGGGTGATGGGTGAGTCTGGGCCTAAAGGTGAACAGGTAGGTTGGCACATCATCAGTGACATTACAGTCTATAAAATGTACATTTGACAGAAGGATTTCTTGTTCAGGGTTTACAAGGGCCAAGAGGCATGACAGGTCTGCCAGGTCCCAAAGGAGACGCTGTGAGTATGATCAGTTTGTCAAAAAGGTTGACAATGGGCTATTTTTTTGGGCTTACATTTTGTTATTCTCACTAGGGTTTACCAGGTGTGGATGGCCGTGAGGGTATTCCAGGCATGCCGGGAGCAAAGGTATCACTCCTATTGTTGCGTATTATTATTATAAAGCATGTGTTACAATCGCATCTACCTCACTGTTTGTTTCCCGACAGGGAGGGATTGGGACGCCTGGATTTTCTGGAGAAGTTGGCCCTCAGGGACTTCCTGTAAGTATGAATCCCAAACTAAGCAGTTTAAAGTGACAACTCCTCCCGAAAATAATTCAGTTTTACTCGTTCTGATGAAGTCACTGATGGTGTAGTGGTACACTCGCCTGACTTTGGTGCGGGCAGCGTGGGTTCAGTTACCACTCAGTGACGGAGTAAATGTGAGTGCGAATGGTTGTCTGTGTCTATGTGTACCCTGCGACTGACTGGCGACCAGTTCAGGGTGTAGTCCGCCTTTAGCTCTAAGTCAGCTGGGATAGGCTCCAGCGCCCCGCGACCCTAACCAGGATAAGCGGTGCTTAAAATGGATGGGTGGATAGTTCTGATGATAATCTGTTATTCTAGCCATCCAAAAGAAGCACTGGCATGATATTAAAGGCTTGCACACATATGCTACGAGACAGTAATTACATTCTCCTGGGCACAAGTGTGAGAGCAGCACTTTTCCCGCCCTCTAATATGTGAGGAGCCTAATGAAAGGCACTAATGGGACTCAACTCGACCATGACAGTGTTTAGCCAAGATTGTGCCTGTGTTAACGTCGTCACCCGAATTAAACCTCGAGCGAGCTGTGATCAAGACGTTTTTAAGCAGCTTATTTGGGCCAATAGCTTAGACAAATATATTTAATCCATCTGTGTGGAAACAGTGAAGTGAATATCTTTTTAAAATGGATTTTGGATGTTATTCTGTGTTTTAGGGTTTGCCTGGCTCACCTGGATCAAAAGGACAGGGTGGCCCTAAGGTTGTTTGCTTGATTCATTATTAGATATCAGCTGTTTGTTTCTTGCATTCATATTTTAAATGAAATTGTCAGGGAGATGCCGGTCAAACAGGCTTCCCTGGAACGATGGGTTCAGCCGGAAAAATGGTACAACACACAAATTTATTATCCAACAAGACTTGTTTTAGATTGAGCAGACGTCAACAAAAAGCAAAACAACCGCAAACCTTTTCTCTACAGGGCGAACGCGGGGAACAAGGCGAGGCTGGATCCGTTGGACCCATCGGTGAACCCGTGAGTATTTATCCTGGTTTCATTTTAATGGTTTTAATTCAATTAATAACAATATTAATCCTGCTCTATGCTTGCAGGGAGAATTGGGAGAACAAGGCCCAGTGGGTCCAGTTGGCAAGCCTGGTTCCAGGGTAAGATATTGGCTAATGAGCAAATACAGTATTTATTTCATTTCATACTCTTTTATTGAAAACATTTTGAGGCTACTGAGTATGCCTAATTTAATGTAATTTATTTTATTGGACACATTGAGATGCCACTGGACATAATATCTAATTTTTATTTAAATATTGGCGGCACAGTGATCAACTGGTTTGCACATTTGCCTCACAGTTCTGAGGACCCGGGTTCAAATCCGGCCTCGCCAGTGTGGAGTTTGCATGCTCTCCCCATGCCTGGGTGGGTTTTCCCCGGGTACTCCGGTTTCCTTCCACATCCCGAAAACATGCATGGTAGGTTAATTGAAGACGCTAAATTGCCCGTAGGTGTAAATGTGAGTGCAAATGGTTGTTTGTGTCCTGCGATTGGATGGCGACCAGTTCAGGGTGTACCCTGCCTCTCACTCAGAGTCAGCTGGGATAGGGTGCAGCATGCCAGCGACCCAAGTGAGCATAAGCGGTATGGAAAATGAATGAATTAAAATATTTTTTATTTTATTGAAATTTATTGAAAACATCAAGGGATAATTGAATTATTTGGTTGGACCAAGTGCTTTTATTCAACATATTACAATGTAAGATGCTGTTGCATTTAGATATGGCTTCTTCCTGGCTATTGTATCCCTGTAGACTTTGTTATAATCGAATGGATCTCACATGAGGTCTACTTTCACAGTGTGGGGAGAGCAGGCTGAAAGGGTCCTCTGTTCTCCTGACATTCCTCACAGTGCCGCAGAGATCAAATGGGAGACACAGACTGAAAATAGGCTGCCATGCTTGGTCAGCTGTGCTAAAACATGAGCCACGGGAAGGCGTTTTATGCACTCGTGTGAAATAATAATACAAAAATAATGCTCAGCAAGTAATGCCTTTGAAAGTTTAGATAGAGGTATATGGATGGAAGGGTTATACATTGCAATGCATGGATTTTTAAAATGTATTTATTGCCAGCATAGACTCTTGGTCCACCAAACAATTTAATGAAGAAATAATAAATTTGATTGTACAATTTTTCAATTCGCTGAAGAGAAATTCAATATTCGCTATTTTATTTTATTTTTTTATTTTTAATGATTTGTAATTATTATGTTTTTTGTTGATAATGCCAGTACGTCACTATAGTGTGTATTTATTGCTGCTGCAGTGGTACATTGCATAATACAGAGAGGAGTTTCTAATCTCTTGACCCTTATAAATAATTGTAAACACAAACGTGTCATAAAGTCTCTCTTTGGTTTGGAGGTGTTACTAATTATTTGACTGGTACACTACTTTCCATATCATATAGACTCATTATTTTAAAAAAATATATAAATGACTGTATGTCCATTCTGTGTAAAAAAATACACCATTTAAATGTGCTTGTGGGTTTGTGGCAGGGACATAAAGGTGACCCCGGTCTTACTGGTCTTCCGGGCCCTCCTGGCGTCCCTGGAGTAAAAGGAGAAAGGGTAAGGAAATCATCACAGTCCATCTCGGAAAGACTATTGTTTGGATCATTATTTTTTATTGTTGGGATGATTCTTATTCAACACAGAGCTCCCTCTGAGGACAAATGCACACACACTAACACACCCACACTTATGCATACACACATTTGCAGTAAAGCTCATTTGTCTTGTTGATTACAGGGCGAGCGAGGAGAAGTAGGACCCAAGGGAGACCAGGTATGAAATCCTGATTATTTCATGTATGAACTATAATGATTCTTAACCCCAAAAAATGATTACATATTTTTTCAGGGTCCACAAGGTGATGAGGGAAACCCTGGAGAGAAAGGAGATAATGTAAGTTCTTATGCAAATATAAACACTTTCCTTTTCAGCAAAAACTCAAGAAAATAAAATGCCATTTTTTTTTGTACTTGTTGATGTATCACTTGTTTTGAAGGGTGAACATGGAGAAGGTGGAGCAAAGGGAGAGGTGTGTAGCAGTTTATTTTCTGGGATTGCAATGTCTTTTTTTTTATATTTTAAAAATTGTTCAATTCATTGGTCCGGCTATGTATTATTCCTCAAGACTGGAAATTCCGGCGAGCCTGGCAGAAGAGGTCCAGAGGGAACTCGAGGCCAGCCCGGAATCGAGGGTCCACCCGGCACACCTGGGCCACGAGGCATGCAGGGGAACAGAGGTCCACCTGGAGTCCGAGGAACACAAGGTCCTGCGGTAGGTATAATACAATCTCGCTACAATGTATGTACAGTACATCATTGCATCTTTATGAGTACAATGAAGAGGATTTGGGGTGTTAAAAGGTACTTTTTTGGCAACCTTGAAAAAAAAAGAACACTTACAGGTCCAATTATTTGGCTATTTAGACCTCCTTAGAGTGACTCTCCAACATGGACTTAGTATAAAAATGTAATTTTCATTTCAAAAAACACCTTGGTTTTGTCATACGAGTATCCAGAAAAAGCCCCTCTGACAGCTACTTCTGTTTGACCCAGTTTCGTATCCGCTTTGTCCATATTTGGCTGAGACTACCCCCTTGCCTCTGATTGGTTGCCTCTGTGTAGAAGACCCACTCTTCAGAGCACACGTGTTTGTTATGTTGACAGCGCTGGCTCGGGTGCGGAGAGGTAGGCGGAGATCTTCGCTAGTGACATAGATAAGCTTAAAAAATTCGAATTATCTGATTTCAGGCCTTTCACCAGAAAAACGGTTGGAACTCAGGAACGCATGGATGATTTAAATTTATATTTCGCATGTTTACTGAGGCACCATAGAGACACTATAACATCCCAAATACTTGAAAATTTTGGTTTGGTAAAATACGGAACCTTTGAAAGACTGACTGGGAAAATGTGATCCGCTAATGGTGGAGTGTTTTCATTCAAACTTTGCATTCATGTTGGATTTTTGGATCATACAGGCATATCAAAGAATTACAGTATCATGGAAAACTTCAAAAAAGTAACTCATATTATATATATTCACTATGCACTTTTGTGAATGGAACTACTAAAATAAATGAAACTTTCTCTGACATTCTCATTAAGAGCCAACAGTATTTTCTTTTAAATTTTGGGTCAAATTTCTGGTTGAACTATCGAAGTGTTCACATTACACAATGGAAACTGTATGGTTTAACAGTAGTTGATCTTGTTTTATTATGACTGTCATCTCTAGCCGTATTGTACTGAACGGGCAGTACAGAGATGTATGTACCTCTATCTTGCATCACAACAAGTCTAATTTCCTGTTCTATGGCTATCGTCACTTTTTTACCCCATTTTGGCAGTGCCTGATGCCCTTCAGGGGAGGAATCACAAAAAACATAAAAAAAAAAAAAAAACAAAGAAAAAGAAAAATACACTTGAGTTCATCTTTTAGCTGAAGATTTGAAGTTGATGTCATGCAAGAAGGCAGTTGAAACTTTTTAGGTTTGAATGTGGGTAGATGTTATGGCAATACATCATGTTCTATTTCAGCACACTTGGGCCTAAAATTTAATGGGGTGTTTGAACTGAAAATGTTTGGTAAAAGTCTTGTTCAGGCAGTGGAAGCCGTGACCCCTCGTTGACTTGACAACAAGACATTCTCCATTTAAAATTCAATGAAAGCTGTCCATTTCCTCTCTCCCAAGAGTCTTTAGATGTGATCATGACTGTAAACTACAGTACAAACAGGAAAGAAAACCTATGATCAAACTGGGAAGGTGGAATGTTTTGTTGTTTTGAAGCACTCTGCTACTGTTTGTGTTCCAGGGTAAAGAGCCGAGCGACCAGCACATCAAGCAGGTCTGCATGCGAGTCATGCAAGGTAGGAAGAGATGACCCCTTTCATCACCCCCTTGTGCCTCGTTTATAACTTGAATCTCGGCCACAATGCCTGCTTACACTAGTGCACATATTGCAGTGATGGCTCTCTGCTCTCTCAGTGATCAGGACACTTGCTCAATACTCCACAGTTCACACCCAGGGAAGAGAAGGGCTCATAAGCAAAACATGAAATAGGCTTCAGTCTTTGTTTATTTGATGGATGAAAGATCTCCTCGTTCGCCTCGAAAGAAATGTTCCAGCGGAAGACACAACCTCTGTTCTCTTTATTCTTTTCTCTTGTGTCTTCCAAACTCATCTCCTAGAATCATTACTTTTTTATAGCGGAGCAGCTGAAAAATTAATTACACCTCCAGCAGACCTCCACTCCTCCGCTCGGAGCAAAGAGAGTCAGTGCCAGGGAAGGTGATGTTTTAAAGGAACACTCAGGCTGCATGCTCTGCATGAATCTTCAGCAAGATCCAAGGAAGTGCAAGATATCAGGCAGCAAAGAGTCACAGGAGATTAATATTGGATCATTTGCACCGTGAACATACATTTTCAGTGGCTTATTGCTGTTTCAAAAAGTATAGTTTCTTTTCTGTTCAGTTTAGTGAGGCATTTGTTGAAAGAAGGAGCGGTTTTAAGGATTTTCATGACTTTTGTTCCTGCTTCACTCTGAATTGAACTCACAGGAGCATCGAGAACGTCTCCATGAGGCTTAGGGCCAACATAACATTGGTGCTTGTCATGAACTCAGTGGTTTAATTCTCTCATAATTTTGACTCCAATAGAACAACTGGCCCAGTTGGCTGCTAGTTTGAGAAGACCAGAGTCCGGTGCGGTCGGCTTACCTGGCAAACCTGGACCTTCGGGCCCTCCTGGGGCTCCTGGAGACAATGGTTTCCCAGGACAGGCAGGGGCAAGAGGCCTTCCTGGACTCAAAGGACCACCAGGACAACTTGGAGCAAAAGGACACAAAGGTAACTTAAAGTGCAGACCGTTACCAAGATTGAACATAAAAAAGCAATTTGCATTTGTCCAGCTATATAGCAACAGGCCACCAAACCATTTTTAATTAGGGTGGAGAAAATGGTTCCATCGTGACTCAAATAGCAAAAAGAAAAAAGAAGCTTTAAGAGTAAAACATTCTTTAGTGCCCTCTTGCTGTTACTTTTTCAGTTTGTTAGTTAGCAGACCACTCCCCGGTTCGAGGACTACCACGTTAAACGGCGGGACCATACCTTCTTTCTTTCTTTATTTATTTAAAATATAACAAAAGTGAAAAAAATGGAGTACTGTATTTGTATTTGTGTGTCATTAAATTACCAAGCAGGCTCCTTTCTGGTAAATGGAGTAGGATGTTCGATGGTAAGACCCTAATACATTTTGATTTTCTGGTGGGGGCCGAGCTCCTCTGAGACTCAAATGCCCAAACTGAAAATAAATTACACATAGGTTCACAGTTGTACCTCACATAGGTTGGCATATGTTGACGGGATCATACTATTTATTTATTTTTTTAATCCTAGGACACACATTTCAAAAAGAGATAACCGCATATTTTTAACAAAACTGAAAAAAAAAGGCAACGTGCCGTGTTTGCTTTATTTGTCAATAAATTAGTTAGCACTAGGCTACCTCCTGGTTCATGAAGGATGACGTAAGATGAAAAGACTTTTAGCCCCCCCCCCAAAAAAAATCCCCTAACAAAAATGAAAAAGAAATAAAAAAATGTTAGAACACAGTATTTGGGTTCATTTGTCCGTTCTTGTTACGCTATGAGTAATTCAGCTCCCCTAAAAAGGTTTATATAATATAATAGTTTAAACAATAAATATACTACAAACTATGATCTCAAAACACTTTAATATAATTTTGAACTCATCTTACAACATTAACCTTAAAAATATGGCTTACAGATGATTTGATTTAAAGAAAAATGCACAGGAAACGTGCGTGTAAATACAGATGGCGAACACTTCGAAACTACCATGAACAACTCAGACTAAACTTAATTCTTCCTCGACAGACAAAGATCCTAGTCGAGATAAATCACTTCAAGCTTACCCCACTGAAACCATTTAACATTACCATCTTTTGGCATCTTAGGGTGTTTCAGAAAGAGCACAACGGTGGAGTTTTCAGTGAATAGCTGAGGACAGAAAAAATAAAATAAAAATGCCAATAGGTGAATGAATGAAGAGTGACTAGCGAGGGAACACTGTACAGTGAACATGGTCATGGGGGCTAACCTCTTTCCTCAAGTAATTGACACCCTCTGCCTAAAGTAATAATAAATACAAACAATAATAATAATAATTACATATAGATACCAAGAGACGGCAGAAAGGCATTAATTTTCTAGAAGCAGGGCGATGGCCTTCCTCCTCACTTCACTTCTTGGTACCAAGATGCCACAAAATGGCGCCAAAAAAATACTTTATTGTACTCAGGCTTTAGCCTGAGCACAAAAACCGCACTGGTGATTTTTGTTCAGCGAATAACAAAGGCTAGGTTCTAAAAAATATTTTCAAATAGGTGAATTCACAATCAGTGAATCGTGAATTTGTGGGGGAACACTGCCACATTCTGGACGATGGATCAAGGACCATCGTGACCCTTAGAGCAGAAGGGGAAAATACATTTCTTAAGAATATTGGAAAAAAATGATATAAAATAAATCAAAACCAAATGTAATTAAAATTCAAAAAAGCCTTTTTTTGTGTTTGTCCATTTGTTAATTAGCAGGCTACTATCTGGTTCGAGGAGAATGATTAAGGAATAGACTCAAGAGATGACCATTTGCATTAAGGGATAGTTTTTCCGGATTTACAAAGTCTTTAGTTTTATTTTCCGTCAGCCTGCTACACGACGAAAAGCGATTAAGAAACAATGCTTCATATCTACCTCAATCCTGGTAAGTAGTTTGACATCATCATCCGATGTTTGTCGCTTGCAGGTGAAATGGGTGACAGAGGCTCCCGAGGGCCCACAGTGCGGGGAGCCAAAGGTCAGCAAGGACCTCCAGGACTCCCTGGTGAGTAAACGTTAGCTTTCCACACTTAAATACTACATGCTATGTCATAGCCTCTAAGAGGAACGTATGTGCTTACAGGTGAGGCTGGCAAACCTGGCTACGGTCAGGACGGTCGCGATGGCCAGAGGGGACCTCCCGGTCTTCCCGGACAGCTCGGTGTACCTGGACCTCCCGGTTCAGCCGGTCCTAATGGTTACTGCGACCCATCCTCATGCAACCTATCGGCGGGCGCTCAGCGTGTGGATGTGAAGGGACCTGCAACTGCAAGGAACTAAAAGCCACTCTGGGAGAGACAGAGACTATTGGATTAGAACATTTTTCATCTCAGGGGTTTGTGGTGCCTCCCATCCATTAACCTCTAGTCTTGACAAGGTCCACCACAAGAAGCCCGCCCCCATAAAAAAAACCCACAACAAAATTTTTTTTTATCTGTTGCCAAAATCTACTCTCTGTTCTTTTTTCTACCTGGATAGATGTGTTCATTTTCCCAGAAAAGTGTTTTGAATGTTCATCCCACATGCTCCCTATTTACACAGTAAAAAAAGAAAAAAAGAAAAAAGAAAAGCAACTCAATTTCCTCGCAAAACATGTCAATCACCCCAAATAAATATGGATCAGGAAGTGCCTTTTTGTGTTGTATGTGGTAATTTATCAAAGAAAAATGATTTTTTTTTTTTTTTTTTTTTTTACAACTGTCCACCTCAGAAGGTTTTTGCAGTTGCAAATAAAAAGGACAGAGGGTGTCACACTGACTTCAGTGTATGTTGTAAATCTGTAAAAAATAAAAATAAAAAAATGTTTGAATTGTGGTTAAATATATTTCCTACAAAACAACCAGATGTGACATTTTGCCTCATTGTACAGGACAACAACAATATATTTTAATAATAATGAGTGCAATGGTCATTAATGTAACAAATAAAAAAAATACACACAACTCTGTGTTTATTTATTCTTTATGCTCATTTGCAGTTATTCATGAAATTAAAAAAAATCATCTCAAGATTGGAAATTGTTTTAAAAAAATCTCCTTCTAAATATAAATGGAGGCAATCTGCAGACAATACTTAATAAACATAATTTTTAGACATAATGTTTTGATTAATTTTAAATGTGTATTTATTAAATATGAGCTTTGACATGACTGGCTCTCCTAAGGGCTATTTTTCTACTATTTGTCCACCAGGTTTTGAGACAATAACTTAAAAAGTGGATATATAAGGATTACACATTGCAAAGCACTAATCGTGGGGTTTAATATGACTTGACTTGTTTCTTGCACACTGATTTCTGACCTTGTTACTGGTGAAAAAATAAATACATAAAATACATTTATCCATCCATCCAATTCCTTTACCGCTTATCCTCACTAGGGGTGCTGGAGCCTATCCCAGCTATCTTCGGCCGGGAGGCAAGGTACATTGAACATATAATTAAAATAAAATATAACAGATTAAACAAATATAAAATTTATATCATAAAATGTGTTAAATCTAATTCAATTTGAAATATTAGTATGGAGATAATTTTTTTATTTAAATTTATTACCAAACCCCCATTTTGAAACATTAAATGAACTTTTAAGTCAAGTCGCTTAGGGCAGGAAATACAACAAGATGCTACAAATTAAAGCACTGAATAACATTTATTGCACACAAGTAAGGTAAATATCAGTTCAGATCAAGAAAATGCTGCAAAGAATCATGTCAAAGAGAACTTCTGCTCATGGTAACCACATACAAATTAAACTCACTAAACAAGATTTTGTGTGAAAACATCAAAATTAAAAATTCCCAAATTGCTAATCACATGTCGAACAGAGTGAGGTAGATACTGAGGCAAATAAAAATGAGGACAAAAGGACACTCAGTTCGACACCAGTTTATAAACTGAGTTACTCAGAGAGCAGCAGGCAGACATTTTAATTTAATTTCTGAGAGAGCATGATGAGATGCTGATCCATACTCCCCTCATGACTAGTTTACTCACAAGATTAAATGACATTATATGTGGTTACAGAATACCTTTCCGTTTGGGGGATAGAAAAGAAAATATCACTCATGACAAGATAAGCAGTTGATTCAAATGTGCCAATAAATGATACAACAACAAATACACACTTTTGTGTTTGCGCTCCCTTTACAGTTAAATAGATTTGCACTAAAATGCTGTTGTGACATCAGGATGCACTTTTTAGTCCTCCCTCTCAGCCAATTGAAATCACATTAATATTAAGGGTACACACATGAGAACCTCTCATCAGTTAGAACAGAGGGAAAACAGGAATTTCAGATTACTCTTCATGCCGTCAGAATTCGATCAAGGTCCGTTTTATTGTCTCAGAGGGGAGCCCATTAAGAGGAACATGATGAAAAAAAACAAAAACAAAAAAACCCACAAGCCAGTTGAAAGCCCATTGCACAAAGTCCTCCTTTTACCTTGGACATTTTCACTCATGTCCAGCAGGGGTCTCTTTAGACTCATGAATGAAGATTTCAAATATTCTAAGACCCACTTGCGTTATACAACCCAGTTGACCAAACAGGCATGCTGTAAGAACAAAACAAAAAAATATATATATAAATGTCTGGGATGTGATGCGAAACGATGGTTGACTTGGAAGAAAGAGGAAAAGAAACAGGATTAAAGAATATGAATGAGGAGGAGAGTCGGTTAGAAACTCATAGTCTCAACACTTGTACAATATTAAACACGACAGAACACATTAGAAATTAATTTAAATTTCAATTAATATATTATTTTAATGAAGTGTAAATTTGTAATAGATTCCTGGTACTCTCTGCTGTTGAGTCTGCGGAGCCACTGAGTGAAGAAATACGGTAATATACAGTAGACTACAGACCGATTGACAGTATTATAAAATTAGCATAATGGCTGCTTGACTCAAAGCGTACAATCAATCAGCACATGAAAACAAGTTTAGAAAAGAGCAAATAAATAAATCAATATTTTCCAGTCTTAAGACGATGACATGAAAGAAAAAAAAAAAGAACCTGGATCTTAGTGTCAACAATGTCAAGTAGAGGTGTGAGTACAATTCACAAACACATTTAGCGTTGTGTTCCGATTACTTTGGCGCCGTTGAAAAGCAAAATATACAAATAGACCAGAGGAATCATCATCATCCGTTTAAATCAACAAAGGCACACAAAGCAGCAACCTTTCTAATAGTGTTCGACTGAGAACCTTAACACATCGTTAAAATGATAACTTGCTTGTGTAATTACATCATCAGGTCCCATTACAAGCCCCATTACCCAGAAACAAAATGCATATCCAAAAAGACTCGTCAGTCAGAGTAATATACAACAGAGCATTTACACATCAAGGCAAGCGTAAGATTAAAGTGTATGAAGGAACGGAAGGGACACCGTAATAAATAAATAAAATTACTACGATAAAGTTGTATTATTGAAAATGTTAACTAAATTGCAATATTACACAAATAATAGTTCAAGTCATCATTTTTTTAGAAAAGCACTGAAATAGAGAGAAAAGTCAGACACTGAAGTCAATATTTTATGAGAACTGAGTTGTAATTTTACTATAATAAAGCCATATTGTTGAAAGAAACAGAATTTTACAATAAAGTTGAAATGTTAAAGGAAGGATAGAACAGTATATTAAAGTCATCATCTTATTAGAGTATAGAAGTTTGTTTACTACAATAAAGTTTAAATAGTCTATTATTGGATGATAACATGTTATGAGAACAAAGTTACAGTACAATGTAAGAAAAGCTGTGATGTACTAGAAAAAAGAAAAAAATATGGAGCAAAGTAGTAATTTGCCTGAAAATAAAGTGTTAATATTACAGTACGAGCGTAACCGTATAGATGCTTAAAATGAGGTCTGCTGTAATATCACAAAATGTTAAAATATTCTGACTAAAATAATGACGTTGTTAAATTACAAGAAAAAAATTCAAAATGACAAATTAGTCGTATCACGAGAACAGAAGATAAAAGTTATTTTACGAGAGAAAGGTTGTCAACTTCCTGCTCATAATATGAAGACTTTATATGAAGGCTTTATTATCATTACTACAACTTAAAAAATGCAACGTCACTCATTACAACTTTATTCTTGTAATAATACAGCTTTATTTGTGTACGTGTATTAATTTTTTTTAATGATTTTGAGTGTTGAACCTTTGTGGCCCTAAAATATGTCATAGAGGTGACACCAACCGTATGATTTCTTTTTTAAAGTACAACTTATTAATTTCTTTGTGTATAACTAACTCTGCCCTCAATGTTTCCCCCCTGTTTTTCTGTACACCCAGTTGCCATGGCAAAGCTAATTAAAGACTAATGTTGTACCAGTAAATGGGAAGACATATTTAGTTTTTTTTTTATTATCATGCACGATGCAAATCACTAAACCTAAGCTACACCACACGGATACATAAATGGGTTAATCCACATTCCAGAAAAAAACGACTTATTTTAATACATTCTTTAAGATCTCACCACAAAAATAACTCTATATTAGACACAGTGGATGCACTTTGGTTATACATGAGGCGCTGGATTCTTTTTTTCAAAGAGATTTTGTTTTCATTTTAGATGTTTGTTCCGTCTCTCTCTCTCGCAATCAGTATCAGTATATTATTTAAATGTGTTAGGCCACCCCCGGGCTCTGCAGTAGTCTGATAACGAGGAGTTCCACAGGGCGACGGCTCAACGCGAAGACCACTGCACAAAGTCGACAGAAGAGCTCCTAATTCTCTCAAAGGCGCACATGAAACAAACATTCAGCTAATCTCGTTCGTCGTCGTCTTTCGAACACATACGTGCACAAACACGCGTGCACAAACACACGCACAATGTACCTTCTGCTAGCACGACGGCTTATCTGAATGAGAACAGAAGGGTGGATAGGCGTGCCAATTAAGGAGGCAAACACATAATTAAGATCATGTTATTCCGACGGGGCTGAAAGTGACTAAACAAAGTCATTTCACAGCCTTGAGAGATGTAATGAGAGTTGACAAGGAATGCATTACATCACAGCAGGGAAGAGGGGCGGGCGAAAACACGACCTAACACAAAAGTACAGCTTTGCAAAAAAATAAAAAACAATAATAATTTAAAAAATATTGCATTCAAAACAAGCCCATTAGCAATGTCACAAAAAGTGTTGGTTGGACAGACCCAGTGCGGGACCACCAATCACGCTGTCCCTCCTTTCCTACTGCGGACAGCGTCTGGCTGCACTAGTGAGCTCGGAGCAGGACGGCTGGAGGCCGCGCTGTGCTCAAACGGATGACAGTCTCCTGGGTCGCACATCCCTGCAGGTCCACGGGGCCCCGGAGAGCCAGGAGGACCCTGAGAAGTTGCACCAGGAAGGCCTTGACAAAGGCAAAAAAAGGAGGGATGTCATTACTGGGGTCCGCAAGCCACAGTTCCAGTGCCGCATTGAGCGCTTTCATCCTTTTGCTGTGGCTCCCTGTGGCTTTGGAAAATAAATTAGTATTTAATTCAAATTTGAATTAGTTCTTTTGTTTTTCAATTGTAGTTCTAAACTTTAAGATTATGGTGCCCTGGTAATATTAAAGTTTTTTTTTTGTTTTTTTTGTCGTTCAAAATATGCGTCACAAACGTTGACGTGCGACACCTGGTGCCAAGATTTGAGCTATTCGACTCCCGGTAGAAAAGCCATGGATAAATCCAAGAAAAGAAAAGTTCCTGGACAAAACAGAATGTTTAATGCTACTTGCTACATAAACTATATTAAAAAAAAACATCGCTCACACCGCATAGACGACAATAGGTGTGAAAATGAAGACGACGTCAGTTGTCTCACTGTATCGACGCAGGACAGAGGCTCAGTGATGACATAACACAGAAGCAGATGGCATTTTTGGTTCGTTGAAGGTGGATAATTTAAATTTGGCTTTGTTTTCATATATATGAGGAGGACTCCAATCCATCCATCCATCCATTTTCAACATCGCTTATCCTGGTTAGGGTCGCGGGGCGCTGGAGCCTATCCCAGCTGACTTCGGGCGAAACCTGGACTACACCCTGAAATGGTCGCCAGTCAGTCGCAGGGCACGAGGACTCCAATAGCCATTGACAATTTTATTTGAAAGTAAGCTTCAACCAAGCATCTTTTTTCAAAGTTCAAAATGTTTTTATTACATGCAGAAATAAAATGTCCCATTCTCTGCAGCAGTTCATTGATTTCATAAATTCAGCACACTATATATATTTTTTCTACATACATGTAGAAAAAAAAAATATATGCAGTGTTATACACACTTTAGATGTCAAAAGAGTTTTGTGGCTCCCGGTGGTTTTTGTTTGTTTATGTGGGAGACGGTCCAAATGGCTGTTTGAGTATTTAAGGTTGCCAACCCCTGTGCTAACCCCTCGGCAACCCTGCAGCCCCAGCGTAACAAGCGTGCCACGAATTTTCCTTAACTTCTGTTCAAAATTAGTTATCCATCGTAAAAATGATCCTAATCAGATCCAGGGGCAATTATGTAATATGATGGCGTGATTATTAGGGTTCCCACACAGAACATATTAGGTTAAGGACAAGAAGTGCAACTGCTTGCTGCACTAGCCACATGGCTAGTCTGTAAACAAACACACTGCAGCTCAGCTTCTGGCTAGCAAGATGTCATGGCTCGAGACATGCTTTTGGAATTTCATCTTGCGATGCGTTTATGAAACGCCATTCTTCTATTTAGTCAAATGATTATCTTTATTTGGATTCATTAGTCTTAAAGCGAGGTTCTCAGCAGTCATGACAGTAGAAATCTTTCCCCATGAATAATTTGATCATAGCAGATATTCATATCCCATGTTGCTAAGCAACAGCGTCTCATGGAAATGCAATCCAAATAGCTCTTTGTATTTCGCAATGCATACGTTATATAGAGCACAGACACTCATGCAAGGTCCGGGTGTGGCTACCCTCTCTCTTACAGAGCATGGATTAGTGTAAGCCTTCAATTACAGCATCCATCTCATAAGCAGGCTGATCACATCATATCACAGGGAGTTGGCACAAAACGAGAATCACACATCTTGCCGTGTCCTCCCCCCATCCCCGAAAACACAACTTGGCCTTTTCATCAACCCTGCCATCCATCTCCTGCCTAACGGCTCACACCACACTGTCTTCAGCTTTGCGCTTATTATCCTGTCACTATTCGCACAATTTAAACGTAGAGTGGAACAGTCCCGAGGTCATACAATTTGTAGTTCAAACAAAATATCCAGGAACAATATGCAGTTGTTTTACATTTTACATTTGTTGCAATACTTTTACAAGCTCTTTGAGACCATGTATCACCAGGAATCTTTGAGTGGATGAGTGCGTCAGGGAGACTGGGGCCACTGGAAGGAAGAAGAGGATTGCGAGGATGATGGCTGACATTGAGAGAAACGCCACTTGGATGCTTTCTGTGGACAAATTAAATTAGCATCTTTCCAACAACTATCTGCCAATTAAAATCAAACTGTGACTCTCTGGTTCCAAAACCAAGTCCTTACAGATGAGCAACCATATTTTGTAACTTTAAGCCGGTGTTCAAAATGGACCCTGCAGTTGGATATATTTAGAGGCAGTAAAACAAAATCAACTAAGCCAAACAATCAATGAAGAAAAAAAATCATGAAATTTACTTTTATCAAAAGGTAGTTGGCTCGGGTTACATTTTTTAAAATTTCAAAGTACTTCACTAATGTGTGTGATGAGAGGTTACGCCTTGTCGGAGGTCAGCGCAACGTCAATGCTCTTGTGTTACTATCCTGTTAGTCATGTGATAATACTGCGACTGACTGCCGACCAGAAGAGGATCGACCCCACCAATCACCAAAGTCAGGCTCAACTGTGAGTCTAATGAGGACAAGCGCTAAGGAGAATGGATTGATGGATGGATAACGTGATAATGGGAATGGAATACAATATACATGATTCCCAGTCTGACAGAGGGAAGCAGAGGTGATCAGCTACATCACTTCACAAAGTTGGCCATCTCTTGTTCCCTTTTAAGTAACTTCAGTCTCATTGACTTGATTCTTGTAAGCTTGCTGTGCATGCATTACCCTGGAGAGCTCGCCTTCCAACAGCTGTCCTTTCAAAAGGGAGCAAGAGGCAGGCTTGCTTTCCCCCCCACATAAATTGCACACCTCCGTGGATGAGATGAACGGCATTAAGGTCAGTAATAACTCTGCCGTCACAAGCTGAAAATCAAAGAGGCTTTGCCCACGTCTGCACCGGTCTGGGCGTCACCACACCCGACTTCGATCCTGTCCAATTGAAGCATTCGCTTCATAAGTTGCGCAATAGTTTCGCAAGGAGATTTCTCTATATGCGGAAGAGGACACAGTGATCCTGCGTGACTGGAGCATTGAACATAAGCGGGTACCCTTATTAAATACAGAATGAGCTGTGAAAACTGCTGGCGACTTTAATATGTCTGCAGACCTCATCACTATCCCCTCCAACGATCGTTCACCCCCCACCACCCCCCAAGTCCCATGGCTGCCCATAGGCCAGTATGTGGGATGATTTAAAAAACATGATAATAATAATGATCATAATAATAATAATTAGTTCAATGATTTTATACAATGATTAAGAGGGTTGGAGGCCTGTTGTCGAAATGCTGTACACTGTCATCCACCACACATGTCCAAGGAGCTTGCATGTCTGTCTGTCTGCATGTGTCCAGAACAAATTGAACAAAATCACGTTAGCTCATCTGCGCCAAAACTTAGACGTGGTCCCAGTAGACATAAGTTTAGATGGACTCTCTGACACCAAAACCTCACTCTTCCAATCTCCAAGGGCACACCCTTGCTTAGAGAGTCTTGCGTGTGCACGAAAATCAAGATGTGCCAGTTTTTACAAAACCAGCTGACTTTAGTTCCATAAAGTTACATGGGTCGTTAACATTTTTATTTAAATACACCATCTAATTATCTTTGTTTTATGTGTCAGTTGAGAGTGTGAGAACAGGCGCTCTGGTATACTTTAAAAAGTGAGTTTTAATAAGTTAGTGTCGTTTACTAAGTTCAAATATGTTTAAAGTGTGTGAGAGGGGTAAAACAAAATATACAGGTATTTATTTTAATATGGTCTCGCTATAGAGCACATTTTTACCTGTTGCGGGTGGGTCTGGAAAATATGCCCCACGATAAACGGGGGTACACTATAACAAGGCAAGGAGTTGTGTTTCTAGCCACTTGAAAAATATAATTATCGATATTTATCCTCATTTGAACTCTCATGGAAATGGCTCCAGTATGTTCCTCAGCTAAACGCATTGTAGAATCGTGCGTGTGCGTTATTCATCAAAGGGTTGCTGCTGACAACAGCTCAGTGTTGATGAAAGTGGTGGGGCTGAATCAACACACAATTGATTGAAAGATTGCCAACATTACAAAGCTATGGGTCGCGGCAGAGTTCATACCTTTGGATACTGTGTTAATAAAAGCATTGGATTCTACAATTCTGGGAAGACTTCCTCCAAGATATTGGAGTGTTTGTGGGAATTTGTGCCCATTCATCCACAAGGACATTTGTTGCTGTTGGACCTGAGAAGTGCAAGTTCATTCCAAACGTGTTTAATGAGGTTGTGGCCTCTGAAGTTTCTCCATTCCTAACCCATTGATAGCATGCCTTTATGGACTTTGCTTTGTATACTCAAGGACAAAAAAAGTCTTGATAAGAGGATAAATTAAGATTCAGGGACTCTATCTAACCCCTGAAATGTTAGTCATAAAAGCCATTCATACAATTTCAACTGAACAGGCCTAGAATTCACAGAGTAAGTAAATTTAATTGAGACGCCGATTACTTTAGTGCACACGTGTCAAACTAGTGGCCCGGGGGCCAGATCCGGCCCGCAACATCATTTTATGTGGCCCGCGAAAGCAAATCATGTGTGTCGACTTCATGTTTCTTGTGAAAATACCAAAATTGGTGTCTTGTATAATGTTGAGATATTGCAAGCATTTTATGTTACAATCACCTTTTTGGAATAAATGTTAGAATAGTTGAACAGTTTTTATTGGCCTCTGATTTTAAAACTAGGTATCCATCCATTTGTTGTGTTTATGTCATTATATGAGACAATATTTTATATGGGTTCACAGTCATATCGACCCTCCGAGGGAAGCCATAACTACAATGTGGCCCCTGCTTTAGTATATAAACATGTCTTGCTTGCGCAACAAAAACTGGCAAACACTGATATATTGTAGCGTATATGAAGAGTTTCCACAAGCTATTTTCTGGTCTTACCTGGTGCTCCCATGGGTCCTGGATCACCCGGTAGGCCCAGACCAACCTGACCTCTTTCTCCTTTCTGCCCCCTGTAGCCTGTGTAAGAAAATCCAAAGTCTCATTGTACAAATAGCTGAAATGCTGACTGTGTAGTGTCATGTGTGCATGAAGAATGTATACAGTTAGTAATGTTAGCACAAATGCCACAACAAGGTCTTATCCAAGGAGATTCAAGGTGGCGATACACTTCTCACACCTTCACATCCGTCCAGGGAATTATGCGAATTAACTCCTGGATGCTATAAATAACACCAAAGTGACGGCAATGTCAAACAGCAGCTCTGTGATTATTTTGAGTGAAGCAGCTTTGCAAGTTGACATCCAAACAGGCGACACTGTTCCCACTGTCGGTCCCATACCTTGAATAATAAAAGACATACCGACATGCCGTCAAAAAGTGGAAATCATCAAAGGAACCATCTGTGCATTAGTCGACGACAGCGACACAGGCGCACAGCTTTCAAGATTCCACAACAGAGCAGAGGCTGATCAGATTGGAAAACGATCAAAGGCGGATTCACTCAACAAACACAATTAGAGCAACCCTTTCTAGGGATTAAATAAATATATTTGCAATTACTGGGCGAAGACAGGTAAAATTAAATGCTCTCTGAATCACAGATGACAAAACAAGTAGTTAGGTAGTCAAGCACAAGCTCACGCTGAAAAATGTTCTCACAAGAAGTTAGGAGCAAATCCTACAAAAGGTTGAGCACTTTAATACATAAAACATTAACTTTATGTAATATTAACCCTATCAATCGTACAGTATATTGTATACTGTAGTTGTATGTCAGTGGCAGTGTTGGATAAACATAATATTTTTGTTTTGAGCTAACAACATTGGAGGTGTTTGAGGTGCATGTTCTAAGGAACCTTCCTTCAACACACTCCAGAGACCTTCAAGGTGTTAATGACATTTGAAACTAAGCTTTTTCAAGTAACCATCTCAAAAATGTCTGCATATTGTACCAAATTTACTCCTTCACAAGGAGTTTTACCATGTAAAGGAGCAAGTGTGGTGTAGCAAAACACCCTCAAACTCGGAGGTGCTGAACCTATGGCCCACCAGGTAATTCCCCCTTAGTGGCACTGTTATAAAAAGCCCCAAAACATTTAAGACACAAATGATAATAATTTATAATAACAAACATTAGCTTGATCTTCCCATTATGCCCCTCCCTCAATTTAGTTTGACCCTAGGAGGACTTAATTTAAAAAAACTGAAATGGTCCCTGATAGGAAACAGGTTTCCCACCTTCCCTCTATAACGCCATGCACAGTTGTTCATTCTTTACACTTCCCAAGCAACGAGCATGTGAGAATGTGTGAATATTCCCCCCAAGAGGCCCTTGACGTAATGGAGACAGGACCAGCAGTAGCATGGTGTGCATCTTGTGAGCACTGACAGGAGCATCAAGCATTGCGCTGCCTGGCCCAAAGGACAAACGCTTCAACGCTTATGTGTCACAGAAAACCTCAGAAAAAGGTCTTGCGATCGCTCTGAAAGTGAGCGTGAATGAGAGAAAGCGGTTTGGGGGCGCTTCGTTGCAATAATGAAACTACTTTTCAGCACTCACAAAGCCTGGGGGATTTCATTCAGGTGGAGGAGACACTCTGCAGGAGAGAATACTCCAAACCTTAAGCAAAAAGAAATACTGTGAAATGCATTTCAGTTGATTGCTGCTCTTTGATTTAGCCAAAATTGACATTGTGTGTCCATATTTGGCTGGAAAAAAATGGCTTTGACTGACACTAATGGACAAAATATGTTAGTAACAAAAAATGTGCTGTTACAGGGTGGAATTCAAGGTTAATTGATTGGTTGCAGTTCTGCACATTTGCACAAGGCATAAATCTATTTAATCTATTAGCATCTATTTATTTTTTCTTTGCCTTACCAAAAGAAAAAAAAGTATTTCTTTGAACACAATTGAAGAATACAAATTGTGGGACCAATCACCAGTACAGTAAATTCTATATTGTGCAAATTAAAATCATAAAACACAGATTGAGTCAGTATAAAGGGACATAACAAATACTCTAATACAAAATGATGTTAAAACAACAAAATGTAGAATTATAGTTGACTCTCCAAAGTTGAACAACCCAAGTGGTACAGTTTGGAGTTCAACAAAAGTTTTTGGGAAAAATATGCATGCATGTATGTCATTCTTGTGAGACTTTCACTCAGTGAGCATCTAAAGGATTAACTCATTAAGTGGGAGTGGCTTGTATTTTTTTGTGACGCCAAGACAAAAAGGTACCTGTGATGACAAAGCAGAAAAGTGTAATGATAATCATTCATTTATCCATTTTGTGTCTATCAGTAATCTGGATGACAAGTTTGACTTTATTTCATTGTGCAGTGATTAACTTCTTTTTATACTTTTACAGCAGTGAGGAATGATCAAATGTTACAAAAAGTAGAACAAGTTGGACGTTAACTTGCATCACATAACACATCATGTTCGACGTTGGAGGTTCCACTGCATTTAAATGAGTGGTTACAAAAAGGGATGGTGTAGAATGATTTAAAAACACAAAACAAAAAGAAAAAAATCTAAATTGTGGATTTTAAAATGAAAGAAAATAAATGGATGACATTCAGCATGCATCCATATGGCAAACAGACGGTGCCCATTAGAAATCAAACTAAAGACAAAAAGAGAAAAGGGACTGTACATTTAACAGAAGGCTTATTTTTCATCATAAACAATTCATTTTGGCAGAGAGGAGGAAAAGGCAAATTGGATGTTCCAGAGGAGCACAGTCTCCAGCGGAGGATGACGAGAAATAATGAGGAAATATTACCCCCCCAAACTCTCTCCCAAGATGTGTAGTCAACAAAGAAAGCATTAGGAAGTTGTTGAATTTTTGATTTATCAAGGGAGATAACGTTCCTCTTCATTCTCAGTAAATATTTATTGCAAAGCTGCATTAAGACCACCCTATAAAACACTCTCTTGCACAGCATAGAAAATAAAACAAGCAACCAAAAATACAGGAACTGTGTAACGGGAGGCATCAACACAGCACACATATTTATAGTGTGGTTTTTAGTTGCCTACATTAACTGTATTATTCATGAATGGGAGCAGCAGCATTTCATATAATAGCTGTGTAAACATGTTATGGTTGTTGTGAGGTAGATGCAAAGCTCAGAGACAACACAGTTGGAAGAATAAAGCTTGGGCAGTGGGATTCCTAACAGTCCACCACCCTCTTTCCTGACTCTTCCCCCCTGGATTGAGGTAGCAATATTTAGACCATTTTCTTGTGTGCACTGATAAAACTCTTATTCACAGTCAATTCTTCATTTGTCTTCATATTTCCCAGACAGCCGCCGCGCACCACACACTCCTGGCCTTTTTCCTCTGCTGCCCGCCCCTCAGTCTAAAGAGAAAACACCCATGAATCCCGACAAAAATAAAACGGTATCTTTCTTTTTCTTCATTGCCGGCCTGCTGCAGATCTAAATTTAATCGCTCAATCGACCATGTGTTAGTCTTTCGTCATATAATAAAATACATCTACAAATAGAGGCTACTGAAGATCACCTCAGTATGGAGTTCTTGTGTGGTGGAAGTATGAACATGATGACGACGATGACAAAATAGTGTAGTGCATTAATGCAGCCTACATTTACATACGTTACTCACTGGCCACAGCATTACGTACACCTGCACAGTCAAAATGAGAACCAATACAGTACATAGATGTGTGGGGCAATACTATTCCACCCCAGCCTTGTAGATGAAAGTAAAAGGCATGGGTGACAACTGAAACCCACAACAAGCATTTTCCACTCCAGGTCCATCTGCTGCATCTGGTGAGTTACTGCCCCACTTGGGCCAAATGCAAGCGAGCGACAAAAGGCACTAATAAATTCCTCAATCTATACCAAAATGTAATAGGTTCTTCCGTGGTTCATGCACTAAACGTCAACAAGGTTTGCTGGAAATCATTTATTTGATTTAGTGACTACTGACTCAATAACTAACTTTTTGCAGTAGTGTATCATTGCATTGTACTGTGAAGTATCCCTTACACTATATTGCCAAAAGTGTTTTGCTAACCTGTCTTGACACATATGATTTTGAGTGATATCCCATTGTAAATCCATATGGTTTAATATGATGTTGGTCTACCCTTTGCAGCTGCAACAGCTTCGACTCTTGCAGGAAGTCTATTGTACACCAAATTCTCTCATCTATGTCTTTATGGACCTTGCTTTGTGCACTGGTGCACAGACATGTTGAAACAGGAAGGGGTAATCCCCAAACTGTTTGACTGTCCAAAATCTCTTACTGTCCTAAAGCATTCAGAGTTCATTGCACTGGAGCACAGGGGCTAATATTTTTGACATTTTCAACAATATGGGAGCAGTTTGGAGATGGCTCCTTCCTGTTCCAACATGACTGTGCACCAGTGCACAAATCAAGGTTCATAAAGACATGGATGAGAGAGAGTTTGATGCGGATGAACTTGACTGGCCTGCAAAATCCTGGCCTCAACCCTATAGAACAGTTTTGGGTAAATTAAAGCGGAAACTGAGGGCCAAACCTTCTCGTCCATCATCAGTGTGTAACCTCACAAATGCGCTTCTGGAAAAATGGTCATAAATTCCCATAAACACACCCCTAAACCTTGTGGAAATCCTTTCCAAAATAATTTAAGATGTTATAATTGCAGAGGGTGGAGCGATGTCATGTTAAACCCCATGGATTAAGAATGGGATATCACTTAAATTCATATCTACGTCAAGGTAGGTGAGAAAATGCTTTGGGAATATAGTGTATATTGTTCCTGTCAAGACCAAAACATTAGGAACATCTCTAAGGACTATGCAGTGTAGTTCTACAACAGTGCAAACTACAGTACAACCACAATAATATTTTTTTAAAATATGATTTAGGTCTCAAATCGTCCTGGGTTATGCTGGTATAACTAATGTTGGGGCCAGTGAGAGTACTTAAACAATGTGAATGTGCAAACAACAAAACAAAAATAAACAATATGCATTGATGCATTGTAATAATTGTCTATGATGCATTTGTCCCGCTAGAAAAACTGCGTCAGCGAAATAATCTGGTTTAATTGAAGTACTACTGGTGTACACAGGGAGCTACCCCCATGAAAAGTGGTTAAGAAAGTATCAAAACTTTGCACTCTCCACCAGTGAGCAGCTCAACTCATTCCAAGATTTAAAAAAAAAAAGCACACCTTTCCCCCCCTCATTGTTAAATGTGTGTTTTAAAACTATAAACAGGGATAGCACAATATTAAAATAAATCTGTACAGTACTAAATAGCACATCACTATTCTTTGCATTGCATCGTATCATACTGTCATAAAAGTCACAACGGATATTAATCGAAATGCAAATGTACTGTGCTACTGGCAGTGCAGTGAGATACTAATCGTATTGACCGCAGTCAAGGGGATGCACATCCCTACTAGATAAAGTAGACAAGGATTAATAAAATTTCAGTGGGTAGTTTTAAGTAGGCTTTACACGATCAGGATTTTTGGGGCCCATCACCGAGTTTAAAAAAACGATAACCGATCACCGATCCAATCACAAGATGGAGCAATGTGTCTATTTAAATGACCTGTTCATTTACTGTATATACTGTATGTACTTAATTACTAAAAAAATTATATTTACAATAAATAATATATCTTTGTTCATCTATTTATGCCAGGGAGGCATAGTGACTCCTTAATGGCAACTTAATGGTCTTCATTAGATGGCAAGAAGTACATACAGTAATTAATGTATCCAATTTTTGTGACATTTTTGTTTGTTGGCGTGCCGTGAGATTTTTCAATTGTAAAATATGTTCCTTGGCTCCAAAAAGGTTGGAAATCACTGTAGTCAGATCATTTATTCTAATCAGTCAGGTCAAACCAACATTACAACATGACAGAAATAATGGGTGCTAACTTACTGTCATTAAATTACTTTATTGTAATTAAATTACTTCACCCACACCGAAACTTTAGAGCATGATTCGACAGAATGGCGGCATGTTTACATACAACCGTTAGCGCTAGCACTAGCTTGCTAGGCTACAAAACGTTTTTGTTGCCTGCTTGCGAGCCGTATCCTATTAAAAGTATGTGAACATACCTCAAGCAAGCCTTAAACGAACGTCCTCTCCTGTCCTGAGCACCGGTGACCACCAACACACGTTTTTCCCCATTTTGTCCTTATGATAAAGTCGGCACGATCCACTCTTGTCGTTGTCGCCACGGTAACGTGTGTATCCGGTCGCATTTGAGTTGACAAGATAAAGCTCAATGATCGTAAAAAAACGGGATGCGGTAGTATCGGAATAAAACATTTTATTGCAGTTGTCTGACATCGTGCAATCGTGAAAGAGCAAATTTGTCTTGTAGTCTGATCCGGGCATTACAGTGTTGTCTGTCTCAGACGTGTTGTCTGTCCCACACCGCCAACATTTTTAAATTCTTTTTAAATAACTTTATTGGCCGTCAGATAGTTACAGTACTATGTCAAAAGACGCGACAAGGCTAAAAATAAACTAGCTTTTGGATTAAAATATCCTGTCCATGATGGCGACGCGGAGTAAATGTCTTTTGCGAATTATGACATTAAAGCCGAGCAGCATAAAATGCTAATCAGGCCGATAAAATCGGTGTAAAGTCTAGTTTTAAGCAGTCAATGTTAAGCATGTGACTGATAATTGATGTAATAAAATAAGGCGATGTTCCACTCCAGATGTTCACCTTGGCCGATGGGGTGCATACCTTGAGGACCAGGAGAACCAGGCTCTCCTCGTGAGCCTGGTAAGCCGTCCTTGCCAGGTAGTCCTGGAGGTCCTTGGATTTGTGAGGCTAAAATCCCTGCAGGCAGTTTCTGCAGCATGGTAGAGCTTGACAACTTTTCTACAAGACACACCAAATATCACAATAAAAATGTGTATAAATCAATTATTAGAAAGATCACAAATTTAGAACCATTTGTACCTTCAAAGATTCTTAATATTTCAGTCCTGATGAACATTTTGACTTCTTCCATGAAGGTGTGGTCGTCCTGTGGATAGAGATGGGAATTCATTTTCCTCTAAGAATGAAATGTCAGCTGTAGTGATTAAGTTGAGATAATTGTTATAACTCCATGGAACTCAAGCTGCTGCATATCTTATCCCTCATCTTAACACTCTCCTCCAGACTGTTTGTAAAAATAAACATGTCAAAGGTTGAGTCAGGATCGTTACTGTAGGGTTTAGGGGCATTTTTGTTTTTTTATCAAAGTCTTCGAAACGTGGGGCATGTTTACAATAAAGCGTTCAAAGTAACACATTTTTTTTCCTCTGGATTTTGGAAAAAATTTACACTGGGTACAAAGTACATTTGTAAAATAATAACAGTATGGTGGTCCACCATTGGTGATTTGATTGTGATTTACTCATGCCTGCCTATACTGAACACAAATGTATTGTCCTCTGCTTTTAGACAAAAAAAGTGTTTTATTTCCAAATTTGTTCATCTCTAAAAAGCTCTTGCAATGTAATCAAATGGACCATTTAAAACTATAGTCATCAACCCTTTGCGACCAATGGTCAAAATCAGCTTTGTCTTTCTGTTTCCATATCCCCTGCTCTGATCTTCACTTGACCGTGGATGTTCACTGGTGGGACAGGCATCATAGAACCACAACAGCAAGTATCAGTTCTAATTACAAATTTGCAGTTGAAATAATCTCTGGAAACTGTTCCAGAAGGAGTTACTGTTAAAATCATTGTTTACCAACTGTCCTGGAGGGCCAGAATCTCCTTTTTGTCCCGACGGTCCGCTCGGGCCAATCAGGCCACCATCTCCCGGGCGTCCTCTTTCTCCCTGGACACCTCTCTCTCCGGGAATTCCTGGGTCACCCTGCATGATTAAAACCCGAACACACAACACATGATGCTGCTTGAATTTTCTACCTTCACAGTTTCAGTTATAATGTGGTAATACATGACTATTCCTCAAAAGATGCTAGTTATTGACCCATTTCCATTACAGTCTGTCACCCTTTTGAAAAGTCCCAGTATCTGTTTTTATAGTACGTTTCATACTAGTCTAACTAATCTAGCCTAAACTAATCCAACTGCTATGTAATTGAGGTGACTTTAAAGAGCCGATATCAAGCAATGTTTTTAAAAGGGTTTTAAAGGGGACGTATTTGACAAAAAACAACTTTTTCTAGTATTTGGGATGTAATATTGTCTCTGGTGGCACGGTGGACAACTGGTTAGCACGTCTGCCAACTGGTTAGCACGTCTGCCTCACAGTTCTGAGAAACCGGGTTCAAATCCGGCCTCGCCCGTGTGGAGTTTGCATGTTCTCCTTGTGCCTGCGTGGGTTTTCTCCGGGTACTCTGGTTTCCTCCCACATCCCAAAAACATGCATGGTAGGTTAATTGAAGACTCTAAATTGCCCATAAGTGTGAATGTGAGTGCGAATGGTTGCTTGTTTCTATGTGCGTTGCGATTGGCTGGCGACCAGTTCAGGGTGTACACCGCCTCTTGCCCCAAGATAGCTGGGATAGCCTCCAGGACGCCTGCGACCCTAGTGAGGATAAGCGGTACGGAAAATGAATGGATGGATATTGTCTCTATGGTGCCTCAGTACAAATGTAAAATATGAATTAAAATGGTTCACGCATTCCTGAGTTCCAGACGTTTTTCTGCCGAGAGGCCTGAAATCAGGTCATTTGAATTTCTCGAGCTTATCTACATCACCAGCGAATATCTCCACCTTCCCTTTCCAGTCCCGAGCCAGCACTGTCAACATAACAAACACGTGTGCCTCTTCTACATGGAGGCAACCAATCAGAGGAAAGTGGGCGGTCTTAGCCAAATATGGACAGCGGATACAAAACTGTGTCAGAAAGAATTAGCTATCAGAGGGGCCTTTACAAGACACTCATATGACAAAACCAAGGTGTTTTTTTTAAATGAAATTGAAACTTTTATAGTCCATGTTACAGAGGCAAATAGCCAAAATATGGGACCTTCAAATTATTTATGCAGAAATTAATCTGCCTGTACACTTTATAATTAATCTGATTTCATAATTTTGCTTTTCACTCACTTGCATATTGTATGACACAATCCAACCCAACTTTATTTAATGAGCACATTGAAAACAATGTTGTCAAAAGTGCTTTCCAAGCGTTGAAACTAAATCACAAATAGATACATAGATGAACAATGAGTTGGAAAATTTATTTTTTATATATACCAAATATTACTTCTATTAGTTTTATACAACCTTCACATGCTTTATTGTTACATTGAGACTACTAGCTCTATGTACGTACTAATTGTTCCTAGCCATGTTGTACAAAGATAATTGTTTCGCTTTCCATCTATGTCTCTCTCATTTCGATGTAACGAAGGGATTTTCTGTCTGGGCTTTAGTAAGAGGCGACAACTTGTAAGACTTGTACCTTTTACTCTCTTTGCAAAGACTTTTCTTTTTTTGTAATAAAAACCCACAAAGACAAGATTGCTTCCTTACTTATTCTGTCAGAAAAAGATTTGCCAAAACAGTTGGTGTCAGAAGTGGGATTCTAGGATTGTTTGCCGATCCAGCGCTGTTGTTTGTGTTCTTGTTTTTGTTTCTTTTGTTGTCATGACAACAAAAGACGAGGGATAACACAGATACATTGAAAATGTAAGTACCTGAAATGTAGAATTATTACTTGTAATTTTCTGAGGATCTATTCCCCGTGTAGATGTTTGGTCTGGGACCTAAGGTGATAGAGGAATCACCCGAAATGTAAGAAGGTTTGTAATTTTTCAATGTTTCGAGAAACTATTCACTGGTGGATATTTGGTCTGAGAAAAATAATTAAAAATGCATATTTCGAATTGATGATTGAAAATTTTAAATAAACAAAGGTTTATTATTTTTCGGGTACTAGATAGATCAAAATTCTGGTTAAACTCATGGTTAATTCCATTTAATAAATAAATTAACCCAAATGTGACAAGCAAAATGTTAACTATTTACTGTGAGGGGTGAGAATATCGGTTTTGTGAAAATGCGCAATTCACAACACTGAGTTCAGAACCACGATTCGTTTACACCCACAGAGTTAACAGTTTTGTTTGAAATAATGTTTGCTTAAAATGCTGTCAAATGATCGAAGCAAATGTATTTATATAGCACCGTTCATAAATTATCCCCACTATACACAGTGTTGATGGTGCACTGCTTTCCCCTCCTGTGACGTCGGATGGTGGACCAGAATTTCCTCGAAGCCGTCCGGAAGTCTTTCTCCATGGCCTCACCGAACTCCTCCCATGCCCGAATTTTTGCTTCAGCGACCACCAAAGCTGCATTCCGCTCAGACAGCCGGTACCCATCAGCTGCTTCAGGAGTTCCACAGGCCAAAAAGGCCCGATAGGACTCCTTCTTCAGCTTGACGGCATCCCTCACCATTGGTGTCCACCAACGGGTTCGGGGATTGCCGCCACGACAGGCACCGACCACCTTACGGCCACAGCTCCGGTCGGCCGCCTCAGCAATGGAGGCGCGGAACATGGTCCACTCGGACTCATTGTCCCCGTCTCCCCCGGAACATGAGCTAAGTTCTGTCGGAGGTGGGAGTTGAAACTCTTTCTGACAGGGGATTCCGCCAGACGTTCCCAGCAGACCCTCACAATACGTTTGGGCCTTCCCCCACCATCGGAGCCAACTCACCACCAGTTGGTGATCAGTTGATATAATAATGGGGAGAACATGAATGCGCCTGATTGAGCTATAAGATTTGAACCCAGAACACTCTAGAGCAGACTGTTAGCCAGATGCATCTTACAATATTCGGTAATAAAACTGGTATCAAGCTACTTACACGTTCACCTTTGGATCCTCTGTCCCCCTGTCTCCCTGACGCTCCCTTTAAATCACAGTAAAACACAGTAAAACAACATATTTAAACACATAACCAATTCCCAATGAAGTTGGGATGTTGTATAAAAACATGAATTAAGACAGAATACAATGATTTGCAAATCCTTTTCAACCTATTTTAAATGAATACACTATAAAGATGAGATTTTTAATGTTCAAACTGATGAACTTCATTGTATTTTTTTTCAAACACTGACTCATTTTGAAATTGATGCCTGCAGCATATTCCAAAAAAGCTGGGACAGGGGCACATTCACCATTGGGTTTCATCACCTTTCTTTTTCACAACATTCAATAAGCATTTGGGAACTGAGAACAATAATTAAGCTTTGTAGGTGGAATTCCTTCCCATTCTTGCCGGTATACAATTCCAGTTGCTCAAAAGTCCGGGGTCTCTATTGTCTTATTTTGCGATTCATAATGTGCCACACATTTTTAATAGGAGGGAAATCTGGACTCCTGGCAGGCCAGTCTAGTAGTCACACTCTTTTACTACGAAGCCACGTTGTTGTAACACGTGCAGCATGCGGCTTGGCATTGTCTTGCTGAAATAAGCAGGGACGTCCCTGAAAAAAGACGTTGCTTGGATGGCAGCATATGTTGCTCCAAAACCTGTATGTACATTTCAGCATCAATGGTGCCTTCAAAGATGTGCAAGTATCCCATGCCATGGACACTAACACACCCACTCATACCATCACAGATGTTGGCTTTTGAACTTTGCGTTGATAACAATCCGGATGGTCCTTTTCGTCTTTGGCCCGGAGGAAACGAAGTCCACAATTTCCAAAAACAATTTTAAATATGGACTCGTCAGACCACAGCACACTTTTCCACTTTGCGTCAATCCGTCTCAAATGCGCTTGGGCCCATAGAAGCTAGCTACGTTTCTGCGTGTTGTTGACATATGGCTTTTGCTTTCCATGGTAGAGTTTAAACTTGAATTTGTAGGCGTAGCGACGAACTGTGTTAACTGACAATAGTTTTCTGAAGTGTTCCTGAGCCAATGTGGCAATATCCTTTACACAATGATGACAGTGCCACCTGAGGGATCGAAGGTTACAGGCATTCAAATGTTACTTTTTGGCCTTGACGCTGACGTGCAGAGATTTCTCTCGATTCTCTGAATTATAGTATGGCCCATAGATCCCTTGCAGTTGTACATTGAGAAATGTTGTTTTAAACTGTCAGACTATTTGCTCACAAAGTTGCTCACAAAGTGGTGAACCCCGGCCCATTCTTGCTTGTGAACAACTGAGCCTTTTGGGGATGCTCCTTTATTACACAATCATGACACTCACCTGTTTCCAATTAACCTGGTCACCTGTGGAATGTTCCAAACAGGTATTTTTGAGCATTCCTCAACTTTCCCAGTTGGCCGTGTCCCAGCTTTTTTGGAACATGTTGGAGGCATCAAATTCAAAACAAGAGAATATTTGGCAAAAAGTAAATAACATTCATCAGTTTGAACATTAAATATCTTGTTGTAGTGCATTCGAGTCAATATAGGTTGAAAACGATTTGCAAATCATTGTATTCTGTTTTTATTTACATTTTGCACAACGTCCCAACTTCATTGGATTGGGGTTCGAAAACTAAGGATACAAAAATGATGTATTCTTAGCCTTCTCAATGCTAACATTCATTACGCCACACAATGCACAATTCCTATTACATAATACATACAGGTATACAGTATGTATAATAATTAATCAATTTAAATCCTTGTGTACAATATTGCAGATATTCACAAGCTGAACAAAAACAGGGACAAAGTTTTAAGTGACAGAGATGCAGCCTTTTCCCAAGATAATGAGAACTGATTGCTTATTACCCAGCCCAGGTGTATTGTTTGTCTAGCTTCCCGCAGTCTTTCACCTTCTACAATGTCATGGCTCCTCTGCATCACTCCTGTTGGCTTCGTTCTACTTTACTGTATGCAGGAGCAGGGAGAAAAAACACCGAGTTCTCGAGCTGCATGTCACAACATCTTGTGTCTTCCAACCACACCTTCATTGCTTTCCTTGCTTTCTTTTCACTCTCTGAAACACCCATGGGGGCATCCTTGTATCCATTTCTAGCCAGATTAAAGGAGCCACACAAGATAGTCTGGCATGTGATGTGTATTTTTTAAGTGGGGCAATACTCCCCTTACCTTCTTTAATCGTAACCACTCCCTATTCCCTAAAGCCTAGTGGGTGCTTTAAATCTTTCGTCTTGCCCATTGACTTGCTTCCCAGAGATTTACATTAAACCACAAATCTAAGGCAGTCGAGCGAGAGGAGTAAAGCCACCTGCTAGATGGCACTGTTTCTCTACCAAAAACCAGCCGGACGGCAGGGTAGTCAGATGTAACAAGACAGTGCAGGGCTGAGATTATTCTGGAGGTATATTAACTAATAATCAGACGAAGACAATAAACTATTGGGGCAGTCATTAGTGTGCTAGGTGACATAATATTGTAAATAAAAAGGGAAAATGTGCAACGAGTTCTGCATGCCGCATGCCGTCTCTGTATGATTTCTCAGGAAATGTCTAATAAATGGGATGAGTTATCAAATAGAATCTCGTCTGTCTTTCATTAAAACAAGTAATAATTGCCTGCAAGCATGAGCTGTTTTTGGACTTAAAGGACTAAAAATCAACAAAGTCCTACATCTGCAGGCTTCCATTTAGCGTAATCATTAAAATGTTAAACAATGTATGCAAATTGGTTTAATGCACTCAGGTAGCTTGAAAGAGGTACGGTTGGGATAAAAATCTGCTGTGCCAGCTCCCTGCAACTCGCCGGATGTAAAGCACCGTCGTCTATAAGGGGATTTTGATGGCGTGCGCACAACTCACCTTGTAGCCGGGAGTTCCATCTTTTCCAGGTCTGCCCTGCTCAAAGGAGCGCAACACAAACAAAGACATTTTGTATCAGCTCCTTCGACTAGATCAGCGCCACTGCACCTCTGCTAATCTCCAATTTAATGGGATATCTCAATGATTCTGGTTGGCTGGCAAATGTGCTTCCATTGTACACTTGTAGAGGGAAAATTACAGAAATCGTCTTTTATGGTAATTACATCGAGGGATGTAATAATCTAAATGTGGTGGAATTTTTTTTTAGCAGTTTTTCTTGTATCATATATTTTTTATATCAATGGTGAAACAACACCTTCTGAAGTACTGAAAAGGCCACTGTTTGGCCAAAAAACAGATTTACAGCCTGGACATTCTCACTATGTTGCTTTGGGAGCATCTTAGCTGTGATTATAAGGGCAGGCCAATAGAATACATGTAGATCCTTACAGCAACACCTTGTGGTCCCTCGGGTCCCGGGAACCCCGTCTCTCCAAGTGGCCCCCTCTGACCCTGTCAGAGAACAGAGAAGAGCCATCATGTCAGTCGGCAGTGATAAAGGAATGACGTGTGGATTGACAGCTCAAAGAGAGTTGAAGTCTGCCGCTCACCGGCTCTCCTGGGATCCCTGGTTCTCCCCGCGGGCCGGGTTTCCCCTGTCAATCAAAGGCAAAAGAAAAGAATTTGTCAGTGTTTGACAGAACTTCAATGGTGTCATATATGACTCAACTCTGCAGCCCCTCATTTATAATAGAACCAAGCTGCAGAGCACAAACACACCACTGGTTATCCAGTGGATATGTCTATGCACCCCTATTCAAATGCAATGCAAATGTATGAAAAATGAGACCAAGATAAATCATTACATAACTTTTCCCTCCATTAATGTAACCTATAAACTGTACAACTCATTGGAAAAACAACAACAATCTTTTAGAAAGTGGAAAACTAAATGAGAAGTGTCTTATAAATGGGTATGTGACTGTGTTCATAATTAACCAATCACATTCAAACTCATGTTAAATGCGAGTCAACGCACACCTGCCACCATTTAAAGTGCCTCTGATTAACCCAAATAAGGTTCTGCTGCTCTAGCAAGCTTTCCTGACATTTTTGTCATCACATCTTAGGGCACAAGGCATGGTCCATAGGGAGCTTCCACAGTATCAGAGGTATCTCACGGATCAAAGTTATGGGTCAGGCAAAAGGTACAAAAGATATATACAAGGCATTAAATATACCATGGAACACAGTGAAGACAGTTAAGTGGAGAAAATATGGCACAACAGTGAAATTACCAAGAACTTGACATTGTGAAGAGTTTCAAATACTAGTTAGATTTAGCACAAACCCTTCAGGCTTCTGGTAGAAAGTAAAAAATGGTCAGGAAAAGCCTGCTAGAACAAGTTTGTAGTTTGGTAAATTTAAATGAATGGCAGGTGTGCGCCAATTTCCATTTAAAAATGGAATGCTTGAAATGGAATATGATAGGCTGACTCTAAACACATCCACATCCGCAGTTAGAAGAGGGTGTCACACACAAACTCATTCTCTCCATTGTTTATTTTTTATTTTCCCTCTCAAGAAGATTTAAGTTTTTTCACATTACAATGGAAAAAGACGATTTAAAACAATTTACCTTGCCCTCATTTTTTTACGTCACAGAATAATAAAAAAAAGAATTTGGTGTGTAAACATTTTATATCCGCTGTAGCTGATCTCGTAATAATCTTGTGTAGTGTTATGGAACCTTGAAACAACAACACAGATGATCAAGCTGAGAAAAGAGTTGGCATGAACCCACAACGGCCACAATGTTGTGTACATCTGCATATTTTATACAGATTTTATACAGTATTTGATCCCATTAGCTACAGAGTTAGCATTTCTGCCTCACAGTCGTGTGGTCTGGGGTTCAAATGTTGCCTCAGGCCTTCCTGTATGGAGTTTGCATATTGTCCCTGTGCTTGCATGGGTTTTCTCCACGTACTCTGGCCTTATCCCACATTACAAAAACATGCATGCAAGGTTAGTTGGAAACGCTAAATTGCCTGTAGAGGTGAATGTGAATAGTTGATTGTCTATATATGCCCGGCGATTGACTGGTGAAGAGGCCAGTGTGTACCCGACCGCTTGTCCAAAGTCAGCTGGGATAGGCGCCAGCTCACCTAGGACAAACACTAAAGAAAATTAATGGATAGTGCAGGTGTACCTAATCAATTGACCAATAACTATGAATGAAAGGAACCAACTTACTGTAGGGCCTGGTATTCCAGGTGGACCAGACAGACCAACATCACCCTGAAGGAAACATTTCTGTCATCTCAGACACACAGTGCATATAGAATAGATATTATAGTACATAGTGTAGTGCTGTGTTCCTCCACAACAATGCATCATTGTCATGTGTCTGACAATAGGACAGCACATGAAACACAACTTGAAAACAACATGATTTCTATTCACCATCACAACAGGTGATAAAGATTATCTGAACCAAAGAACCTCTTAACGGACTTGATAAACACTGCATGTCTCTTCTTTGAATGTTTTTCGGTTATGATAATACAAAGAAAAAAATGGTCCACCTCGTCACCACAGCAGGAACTTCTGCATAATGATTTTGATATAAGAAGTTTCATGTGATTATATTTTAGTAGAAAAGAGCTTCTGATTGGTAGCTACAAGAAGTAGACTTACAACACTCGCTCTGTCTGTTGTGATCCTTCTTACCCTGTACGACAGGGCCTGGTGAATGTCATATATTACCATAAATTATGACTTCATGATAAATGATTTTATTTTGGTGCTCTGCTCCCCTTTAGTGGTGAAAGTGTAACTTTTAAACCACGGTTGTAAAAATAAATCAGTGAATATGCTTGGGTTGGCAAATTCACTGAGGAGAACACACATTGCACACCTTGACTAATAAGCATCACTAATTGTTTGCTTTGTCACTTACTGGTTCAAATTCTTTGCTGCAAACTGTCAAGACAATCACCATAGAGAACATCACTTCTTATATTGTGCTGTTGAATGTCTAAATATGTAACTTCAAGCTGAAGGACTGAGAGTAACGAACACATTGTCCAAAAGGCAAACATGTCAAACCAGTTAATACATTGTATTTCTTTTACAAGAAAAAAACATTGAAATTTGTGCCATTTTCAAAATAAATAAAAAAAATATTAAAATGGTAAATGTCTTCAACTCAAAATTTAGCCACGGAAAGCATTTAGTCTTAACTGTATGAATTTTATATTAGAGCAGTTATCCAATTAAGTACAACAGAGAACTGATAATCACTTTCTTTGTAAGTTTTATTGTCACTTTTATGAGATACTTTTGCTTACCTTAGCACCTGGTAGACCTTCAAGCCCCGGTAAACCCATGAGCCCTGGTTCCCCCTACAAGTAGTAAAAAAAGACACACTTAGCTGTGTAAACATTGAAAAAAATAAAATAAGTCATTTTTCATGAATACTAAAATTGGTTTCATCCACTCTGATGCTATTTTGGTCTCGCTGTCTTATTAGTGCAATTGAAGAGCTCTTGGAAGGTGTGGTTATTTTATGGCTGTCAGTAACTGTTAGGACATCAAATACAGATAAAATACGTGGCTCACAGTAAATTAAATTCTGCATGACGCAGGATGTCACACGGTTCGATCTCTGCTCTCAGCACATGGTCGGGTATTCATACAAGCCCTCACACGTCAATATGAAGATGATCCTGAGGGGAGAATACTTCAGGCTCAGTCCATTATATTATATGATCTATGGCATGTGCTGTCAGAATTTGTGGGCTGTAGATGAGACGGAGAAAGAGCCGCCCCATTTTAAAATTCCCAATCAGGCTTACTTTGTGCCCTGAAAATAGAAAGCTATTTGCAGCTGCATGAACAAGAGATGGCCTCTATTGAGCTCATTTTGTTCAAGCTGCCATGAAGAAACGCCATTACATGGAAAAGAGGGGCAACTGGTGCTGACATAGATGGATTGTGCAGGTAATTGTCACACATGTAGATTGTCAGGAGTAAGGGAGCTCAGTTAAGGGAAGAGCGGGGCAGTCAGGGGGATCAGCTGTGAGACGGATTGAGGCAATTTTACCATAGCACTGGTGCTGCTCACACAATTTATTAAAATGTCAAATTAACATCCTGGTGAAAAATCACAGTGCAACAAAACAATAAAATCTACAATTTGCCCCATGCGAATAAAGAATTCACAATGATGGCAGGAACAGAGTTGTTTCCACATCTGTGTGGATTGTTTTCAGGCATCAGTAGGAAGAAGGTGGGGGTCCTATAGAGGGCCATTTGAAGAGCGTAGAAGATTCATGGGTTCCCACTGGCAAGACAACGTGGTCCTACTATTTCATATTTTCAGGAGACATAATAACTTGTGTGTGTACTGGAGTTTGACAGTCGGAGGCTTCAGAGTGCATTGACTTACCGGTATATAGTGAGTACGCACCTTGATAGAAATAAACTGACAACTCTAGCTTGACTTTAAACAAACATCAAATAAACAATAATTAGTTCATAGAAGAAAAAAAAAAGTTTCAACTCACTGCAAGTCCTTCATCTCCTTTGGGGCCCTTAAAAAAAGACAGATAAATATGACAATTACTCATAAAAATCATGTATATGGACTAAAGTGGTATTCTGATACTGTCTACACTAGTTATTGAAACTTACAGGATGCACCTTTGAGCAATAACATTATTGACCACTTGCTCAATCAAATGATATTCAACACAAGAGCTAAATACATTTTAAAAATGCATTTACAAAGTTAATATTTTTTGTTTAAAATGTAAATCCTCAGGTGTGCAATGTGCTAAGTGTGCATGGAACATAAAAGTGATCATGTTTCAAAATTGCAAATCATATTTGCAGTGTATTACTCCAAGTAAGTTCATCATATTTGGAAATGTAAACCAGGTGAGTCAGACTAATTTTTGTTGCGGTCCACATTGTAGTTATAGTTTCCCTCAAAGGGCCAATATATCTGTAAAATCATAAAAATGTACAATTCCATCCATCCATCCATTTTCTTCACCGCTTCTCCTCACTAGGGTCGCGGGCGTGCTGGAGCCTATCCCAGCTGTCATCGGGCAGGAGGCGGGGTACACCCTGTACTGGTTGCCAGCCAATCGCAGGGCACATAGAAACAAACAACCATTCGCACTCACAGTCATGCCTACGGGCAATTTAGAATCTCCAATTAATGCATGTTTTTGGGATGTGGGAGGAAACCGGAGTGCCCGGAGAAAACCCACGCAGGCACGGGGAGAACATGCAAAATCCACACATGCGGGGCCAGGGACTAAACCTGGGTCCTCAGAACTGTGAGGCTGACGCTCTAACCAGTCGGCCACCGTGCCGCCAAAATGTACAATTGTCTCATCATATTCTTACAGACATAAATTTATGGACAACCATTTGAAATCAGGAGCCAAGGCAAATAGATTGTTAAACTATTGTTCAATTTATTCTAAAATAAAAATAAAAATGGACGTAGACGCACATAATTTGCTTCAGTGGCCCACATTAAATTACATGGCAGGCCGGCTCTGGACCCTGGGCCTTGAGTTTGACACCTGTGACGAAAATCATAATGATTGCGGTGCACTATACATGAATCATTGTTGTGTGATTCATGTTTGTGGTGTGCTTTATGTAAAACATCCTGTTTGGAAAATGTAAATGATAATGCTTACAATGTGCTACATGTAAATCATCATACTTGGACCATGCATGTCATGATATCAAATGTGTATCATAATGTTTGCAGTGTGTTTAT